>NC_090735.1:7136074-7153574 GCF_036898095.1 Palaemon carinicauda
TGTCTTTATCATAATTCTTTCCGATTTTCACAAATCCATTTGACACATCTGTCTACTTGAAGGTTAAAGGTGTCTCGTTTCAGTTCCAGTTTCGTCTGAATAGATTCTCACCAGAACGTCAGCTGGGCAAGCCCAACCCCCCACTGTTGTTACCCAACCACAGCAGTGACCTCCCCAGTAAATAGCTTTAACTCACGGTCCCGGCCTAGGATCGATCTGCTGTCATGCAAATGCTAGACGAACATGGTACCACTGTACAAGCTAGTATTTAGGCAAGATTTGATAACCTAAAAAAGCAACATTATGAACCCACACTGTAGATCCCAACACAGCAGTGGCCTCCCCAGTAAACAGCTTAAACTCATGATCTCAGGATGGGATCGATCTGTTACCACGCGAATGCAAGGCAAAGACGTTACCACTGTACTAGCCAGTTCTTAGGCAAGATTCGATAACCGAAAAAAAAAACATAAACCCACACTGTAGAAGTGGCCTCCCTTGTGAACAGCTTAAACTCACTGTCCAGAGCCAGATTCGATCTGCTGTCATGCAAATGCTAGGCGAACACATTACCTCTGTACTCGCCAGCCCTTAGGTAAGGAAAATTCGATAATATAAAAAAAAAAATATTATATTTGTCATCATCATCATTATGATGTATCAACAACAGTTCGAAATGAGTACGAAATTATGATAAAAACGACAGCCAACAGCTGGCGGAAACTTTCGTGATTAAAAACTCTCTCTGGGAGGAGAGTGAGAGAACGAGCGATGAAAAGAAAGAAAAAGATAAACGAGTTAACAGAGCAAATTATATTCTTCCCCAAGTTTTTTTTTTTTTTTTTTTTTTTTTTTTTTTTTTTTTTATCCGGAGGTTAAAAACGGATCGCCCCTTTTGGTGCCAAGATGAGATGATCTCCCCAACACCTTCCAGCTAATTACTCTGTGTGCAGCGAAGCACACTCGTTACCTGATTGAGTGACTGAGTGAGTGAATGAGTGAGTGAGTGAGAGGGAGGGAGGGAAGGAGAGTCATGGGCGCCTCTCCCTGCGTGTTTAGCAGGATTACGTTGGCGGAAAGAGGCAAGAATCCAGACTAATTCTGCTGGAATTATTCCACACGGGACAAGTTACACATAATAATGTCCTGGGGGTAGAATATTAAAAGCACTTCTCTCTCTCTCTCTCTCTCTCTCTCTCTCTCTCTCTCTCTCTCTCTCTCTCTCTCTCTCTCTTCAATGTTTCCAAACTTATGTTAAGACTTTTAGATGATTCTGCAAGGCGTTCAATACGAGTCATTGTTAATGAAAGGGCAAATATATATATACATACATATATATATATATATATATATATATATATATATATATATATATATATATATATATATATATATATATATATATGTATAAAATTTATCAGATTTACTCGTGATTTTTATTTATGCAAGGGGTAATTATCAACGTTATGATAATAGCTCCTTGTCGACCCAGGATTCGAACCCGGACTAAGTCGAAACTGAGGTTACACTGATTAGTTGGTAGAGACGAGTCACTGTAACCTTAGTTTCGACTTGATCCGGGTTCGAATCCTGGGCCAAGTCATAAAGTTAATTCCCCCTTGGGTCTCTGATATTAGGAGGCATTTGTGTTTATATATATATATATATATATATATATATATATATATATATATATATATATATATATATATATATATATATATATATATATATACTCATCATCATTATCATAATCATTTCCTCCTATCTCTATCTTGAGCTTTAAAATCAATACTTCACCATTCATCATATCCCATTTCACACTTCATAGTCTTCAGCCATGTAGGCCTGGGTCTTCCAACTCTTCTGGTGCCTTTTGGAGTACAGTTAAAAGCTAAGTGGACTCCATATATATATATATATATATATATATATATATATATATATATATATATATATATATATATATATATATATATATATATATATATATATATATATATATACATATATATATATATATATATATATATATATATATATATATATATATATATATATATATATATATATATGAAACAGCTGGTTTTAGCACAAGTCAAAAAAATAATTCTCAAATGAATTCAAGCAATAAAACCGTTTTTAATGCACAAATGAGTTAATCCTTATTCCACAATAGAACAATAGAAATTGAAAATTCACCATAATTCTTTCATGACCTTTCACAGTACATTCATGAATTAGTAAACGCCATGCATTTTGTGTATTATACCTCATTACAGGACTTTGATCACCTGCATTGCTGAATTCCATCTTGGAGTGAGCAAGATAAAATGGAACGAAGATTGGGAGGTGTTAAATGCTTATATCCATCTCTCTCTCTCTCTCTCTCTCTCTCTCTCTCTCTCTCTCTCTCTCTCTCTCTCTCTCTCTCTCTAGTATTTTATATTTTTTTCTTTTGTAAGTAATTTCCCCATGTCATGGAATTTTAATGTTTAAATTTTTTATTGCACCTCGGTATTTTCCTGTAACTCTCTCTCTCTCTCTCTCTCTCTCTCTCTCTCTGTCTCTCTCTCTCTCTCTCTCTCTCTCTCTCTCTTATTTTATATTTGTTGTTTTGTAAATAATTTACCCATGTCATGGAATCTTAATGTTTTAATATTTTATTACACCTCGGTATTTTCCTATAACTCTCTCTCTCTCTCTCTCTCTCTCTCTCTCTCTCTCTCTCTCTCTCTCTCTCTCTCTCTCTCTCTCTCTCTCCAGTATTTTAAAATATGAGTCTTTGAATGACTTATAAGCTAATAATTCCAGCTCATGTTCGACGACGCTCATCGAAATGATTCAAGATCACAAAGGGAGCGTCTTCATGCATGGCTGTTCACGACGTTCTTGTTACCTTCATTAAATTTTGACATCGTAATTATCGAATATTTTTTCCCTGTAGGAAAATGGCGAATTTAATGTCTTAATACTTCAACAAAGTTGGGAGATTCGTCTATCTCTATTCACTTGGACGAACGCTATCTAATGTACGTTTTATTTCTTTCAAAGTCAATTTCAATTTTTGAAATCTGTTTTAATCCAAGAATAGTATTTTGGAGCTTTTCCTCTGAGGTCGATTGTGGTTCTAGAAATTCTTAGTGTGAGTAGCTGGAACCTAAGCCTTGCTCAAAGGACTATAGTCATTATTATTACTATCATTATCATTATGAACCTCAACCCACACCCAACCCCACTAATGAACCTCAACCCACAGCCAACCCCAGAATCAAACATTAACCCACACCTAACCCAGTAATGAACCTTAACCAACACACCCAACCCTAGAAATGAACCTCAACCCACAGCCAACCCCAGAATCGAACCTTAATCCACACCCAACCCCAGAATTGAACATCAACCCACACCTAACCCCAGAAATGAACCTTACCCCACAGCCAACCCCAGAAATGAACATCAACCTCCAGCCAACCCCAGAATAGAACATTAACCTACACCTAACCCCAGTAATGAACGTTAACCCACACCCAACCCTAGAAATGAACCTCAACCCACAGCCAACCCCAGAATGTAACCTTAACCCACACCCAAACCCAGAAATGAACCTCAACCCACAGCCAACCCCAGAATCGAACCTTAACCCACAGCCAATCCCAGAAATGAACCTCAACCCATACCCAACCCCAAAAATGAACCTCAACCCACAGCCAACCCCAGAATGTAACCTTAACCCACACCCAACCCCAGAAATGAACCTCAACCCACACCCAACCCCACAAATGAACCTTAACCCACACTAAAACCCCAGAATCGAACCTTAACCCACACCCTACCCCAGAAATGAACCTCAACCCACAGCCAACCCCAGAATCAAACATTAACCCACACCCAACCCCAGTAATGAACCTTAACCCACACCTAACCCTAGAAATGAACCTCAACCCACAGCCAACCCCAGAATGTAACCTTAACCCACACCCAAACCCAAAAATGAACCTCAACCCACAGCCAACCCCAGAATCGAACCTTAACCCACAGCCAATCCCAAAAATGAACCTCAACCCATACCCAACCCCACAAATGAACCTCAACCCACAGCCAACCCCGGAATCGAACATTAACCCACACCCAACCCCAGTAATGAACCTTAACCCACACCCAACCCTAGAAATGAACCTCAACCCACAGCCAACCCCAGAATCGAACCTTAATCCACACCCAACCCCAGAATTGAACATCAACCCACACCTAACCCCAGAAATGAACCTTACCCCACAGCCAACCCAGAAATGAACATCAACCTCCAGCCAACCCCAGAATAGAACATTAACCTACACCTAACCCCAGTAATGAACCTTAACCCACACCCAACCCTAGAAATGAACCTCAACCCACAGCCAACCCCAGAATGTAACCTTAACCCACACCCAAACCCAGAAATGAACCTCAACCCACAGCAAACCCCAGAATCGAACCTTAACCCACAACCAATCCCAGAAATGAACCTCAACCCATACCCAACCCCACAAATGAACCTCAACCCACAGCCAACCCCAGAATGTAACCTTAACCCACACCCAAACCCAAAAATGAACCTCAACCCACAGCCAACCCCAGAATCGAACATTAACCCACACCCAACCCCACAAATGAACCTCAACCCACACCCAACCCCACAAATGAACCTCAACCCACACCCAACTCCAGAATCGAACATTAACCCACACCCAACCCTAGAAATGGACTTCAACCCACAGCCAACCCCAGAAATGAACTTTAACCCACAGCCAACCCCAGAATTAAACATTAACCCACACCTAACCCAGTAATGAACCTTAACCAACACACCCAACCCTAGAAATGAACCTCAACCCCCAGCACACCCCAGAATGTAACCTTAACCCACACCCAAACCCAGAAATGAACCTCAACCCAAAGCCAACCCCAGAATCGAACCTTAACCCACAGCCAACCCCAGAAATGAACCTCAATCCATACCCAACCCCACAAATGAACCTCAACACACAGCCAACCCCAGAATCGAACATTAACCAACACCCAACCCCAGAAATGAACCTCAACCCACACCCAACCCCACAAATGAACCTCAACCCACAGCCAACCCCAGAATCGAACCTCAACCCACACCCAACCCCTGAATCGAACCTTAGCCCACACCCAACCTCAGAAATGAACCTTAACCCCCACCCAACCCTAGAATCGAACCTTAATCCACACCCAACCCCAGAAATGAACCTCAACCCACACCCAACCCCACAAATGAACATTAACCCACACCCAACACCAGAATTGAACATTAACCCACACCCAACCCCAGCAATGAACCTTAACCCACATCCAACCCCAGCAATGAACCTTAACCCACACCCATACCCAGAAATGAACCTCAACCCACACCCAACACCAGCATCGAATATTAACCCACACCCAACCCCAGCAATGAACCTTAACCCACATCCAACCCCAGCAATGAACCTTAACCCACACCCATACCCAGAAATGAACCTCAACCTACAGCCAACCCCAGCAATGAACCTTAACCCACACCCAATCCCAGAAATGAACCTTAACCCACACCCAACACCAGCATCGAATATTAACCCACACCCAACCCCAGCAATGAACCTTAACCCACACCCAAACCCACAAATGAACCTCAACCCACACCCAACACCAGAATCGAACATTAACCCACACCCAACCCCACAAATGAATCTCAACCCACACCCAACCCCACAAATGAACCTCAACCCACACCCAACACCAGAATTGAACATTAACCCACACCCAACCCCACAAATGAACCTCAACCCACACCCAACACCAGAATCGAACATTAACCCACACCCAACCCCACAAATGAACCTCAACCCACACCCAACCCCACAAATGAACCTCAACCCACACCCAACACCAGAATCGAACATTAACCCACAGCTAACCCCAGCAATGAACCTTAACCCACACCCAATCCCAGAAATGAACCTTAACCCACACCCAACACCAGCATCGAATATTAACCCACACCCAACCCCAGCAATGAACCTTAACCCACACCCAAACCCACAAATGAACCTCAACCCACACCCAACACCAGAATCGAACATTAACCCACACCCAACCCCACAAATGAATCTCAACCCACACCCAACCCCACAAATGAACCTCAACCCACACCCAACACCAGAATTGAACATTAACCCACACCCAACCACACAAATGAACCTCAACCCACACCCAACACCAGAATCGAACATTAACCCACACCCAACCCCACAAATGAACCTCAACCCACACCCAACCCCACAAATGAACCTCAACCCACACCCAACACCAGAATCGAACATTAACCCACAGCTAACCCCAGCAATGAACCTTAACCCACACCCAATCCCAGAAATGAACTTTAACCCACACCCAACACCAGCATCGAATATTAACCCACACCCAACCCCAGCAATGAACCTTAACCCACACCCAAACCCACAAATGAACCTCAACCCACACCCAACACCAGAATCGAACATTAACCCACACCCAACCCCACAAATGAATCTCAACCCACACCCAACCCCACAAATGAACCTCAACCCACATCCAACACCAGAATTGAACATTAACCCACACCCAACCCCACAAATGAACCTCAACCCACACCCAACACCAGAATCGAACATTAACCCACACCTAACCCCACAAATGAACCTCAACCCACACCCAACCCCACAAATGAACCTCAACCCACAGCCAACCCCAGAATGTAACCTTAACCCACACCCAAACCCAGAAATGAACCTCAACCCACAGCCAACCCCAGAATCGAACCTTAACCCACAGCCAATCCCAGAAAAGAACCTCAACCCATACCCAACCCCAAAAATGAACCTCAACCCACAGCCAACCCCAGAATCGAACATTAACCCACACCCAACCCCAGAAATGAACCTCAACCCACACCCAACCCCACAAATGAACCTTAACCCACACTAAAACCCCAGAATCGAACCTTAACCCACACCCTACCCCAGAAATGAACCTCAACCCACAGCCAACCCCAGAATCAAACATTAACCCACACCCAACCCCAGTAATGAACCTTAACCCACACACCCAACCCTAGAAATGAACCTCAACCCACAGCCAACCCCAGAATGTAACCTTAACCCACACCCAAACCCAAAAATGAACCTCAACCCACAGCCAACCCCAGAATCGAACCTTAACCCACAGCCAATCCCAGAAATGAACCTCAACCCATACCCAACCCCACAAATGAACCTCAACCCACAGCCAACCCCGGAATCGAACATTAACCCACACCCAACCCCAGTAATGAACCTTAACCCACACCCAACCCTAGAAATGAACCTCAACCCACAGCCAACCCCAGAATCGAACCTTAATCCACACCCAACCCCAGAATTGAACATCAACCCACACCTAACCCCAGAAATGAACCTTACCCCACAGCCAACCCAAGAAATGAACATCAACCTCCAGCCAACCCCAGAATAGAACATTAACCTACACCTAACCCCAGTAATGAACCTTAACCCACACCCAACCCTAGAAATGAACCTCAACCCACAGCCAACCCCAGAATGTAACCTTAACCCACACCCAAACCCAGAAATGAACCTCAACCCACAGCCAACCCCAGAATCGAACCTTAACCCACAGCCAATCCCAGAAATGAACCTCAACCCATACCCAACCCCACAAATGAACCTCAACCCACAGCCAACCCCAGAATGTAACCTTAACCCACACCCAAACCCAAAAATGAACCTCAACCCACAGCCAACCCCAGAATCGAACATTAACCCACACCCAACCCCAGAAATGAACCTCAACCCACACCCAACCCCACAAATGAACCTCAACCCACACCCAACTCCAGAATCGAACATTAACCCACACCCAACCCTAGAAATGGACTTCAACCCACAGCCAACCCCAGAAATGAACTTTAACCCACAGCCAACCCCAGAATCAAACATTAACCCACACCTAACCCAGTAATGAACCTTAACCAACACACCCAACTCTAGAAATGAACCTCAACCCCCAGCCAACCCCAGAATGTAACCTTAACCCACACCAAAACCCAGAAATGAACCTCAACCCAAAGCCAACCCCAGAATCGAACCTTAACCCACAGCCAACCCCAGAAATGAACCTCAATCCATACCCAACCCCACAAATGAACCTCAACACACAGCCAACCCCAGAATCGAACATTAACCAACACCCAACCCCAGAAATGAACCTCAACCCACACCCAACCCCACAAATGAACCTCAACCCACAGCCAACCCCAGAATCGAACCTCAACCCACACCCAACCCCTGAATCGAACCTTAGCCCACACCCAACCTCAGAAATGAACCGTAACCCCAACCCAACCCTAGAATCAAACCTTAATCCACACCCAACCCCAGAAATGAACCTCAACCCACACCCAACCCCACAAATGAACATTAACCCACACCCAACACCAGAATCGAACATTAACCCACACCCAACCCCAGCAATGAACCTTAACCCACATCCAACCCCAGCAATGAACCTTAACCCACACCCATACCCAGAAATGAACCTCAACCCACACCCAACACCAGCATCGAATATTAACCCACACCCAACCCCAGCAATGAACCTTAACCCACATCCAACCCCAGCAATGAACCTTAACCCACACCCATACCCAGAAATGAACCTCAACCTACAGCCAACCCCAGCAATGAACCTTAACCCACACCAATCCCAGAAATGAACCTTAACCCACACCCAACACCAGCATCGAATATTAACCCACACCCAACACCAGCATCGAATATTAACCCACACCCAACCCCAGCAATGAACCTTAACCCACACCCAAACCCACAAATGAACCTCAACCCACACCCAACACCAGAATCGAACATTAACCCACACCCAACCCCACAAATGAATCTCAACCCACACCCAACCCCACAAATGAACCTCAACCCACACCCAACACCAGAATTGAACATTAACCCACACCCAACCCCAGAAATGAACCTCAACCCACAGCCAACCCCAGAATCGAACCTTAACCCACAGCCAATCCCAGAAAAGAACCTCAACCCATACCCAACCCCAAAAATGAACCTCAACCCACAGCCAACCCCAGAATCGAACATTAACCCACACCCAACCCCAGAAATGAACCTCAACCCACACCCAACCCCACAAATGAACCTTAACCCACACTAAAACCCCAGAATCGAACCTTAACCCACACCCTACCCTAGAAATGAACCTCAACCCACAGCCAACCCCAGAATCAAACATTAACCCACACCCAACCCCAGTAATGAACCTTAACCCACACCTAACCCTAGAAATGAACCTCAACCCACAGCCAACCCCAGAATGTAACCTTAACCCACACCCAAACCCAAAAATGAACCTCAACCCACAGCCAACCCCAGAATCGAACCTTAACCCACAGCCAATCCCAGAAATGAACCTCAACCCATACCCAACCCCACAAATGAACCTCAACCCACAGCCAACCCCGGAATCGAACATTAACCCACACCCAACCCCAGTAATGAACCTTAACCCACACCCAACCCTAGAAATGAACCTCAACCCACAGCCAACCCCAGAATCGAACCTTAATCCACACCCAACCCCAGAATTGAACATCAACCCACACCTAACCCCAGAAATGAACCTTACCCCACAGCCAACCCCAGAAATGAACATCAACCTCCAGCCAACCCCAGAATAGAACATTAACCTACACCTAACCCCAGTAATGAACCTTAACCCACACCCAACCCTAGAAATGAACCTCAACCCACAGCCAACCCCAGAATGTAACCTTAACCCACACCCAAACCCAGAAATGAACCTCAACCCACAGCCAACCCCAGAATCGAACCTTAACCCACAGCCAATCCCAGAAATGAACCTCAACCCATACCCAACCCCACAAATGAACCTCAACCCACAGCCAACCCCAGAATGTAACCTTAACCCACACCCAAACCCAAAAATGAACCTCAACCCACAGCCAACCCCAGAATCGAAAATTAACCCACACCCAACCCCAGAAATGAACCTCAACCCACACCCAACCCCACAAATGAACCTCAACCCACACCCAACTCCAGAATCGAACATTAACCCACACCCAACCCTAGAAATGGACTTCAACCCACAGCCAACCCCAGAAATGAACTTTAACCCACAGCCAACCCCAGAATCAAACATTAACCCACACCTAACCCAGTAATGAACCTTAACCAACACACCCAACCCTAGAAATGAACCTAACCCCCAGCCAACCCCAGAATGTAACCTTAACCCACACCAAAACCCAGAAATGAACCTCAACCCAAAGTCAACCCCAGAATCGAACCTTAACCCACAGCCAACCCCAGAAATGAACCTCAATCCATACCCAACCCCACAAATGAACCTCAACACACAGCCAACCCCAGAATCGAACATTAACCAACACCCAACCCCAGAAATGAACCTCAACCCACACCCAACCCCACAAATGAACCTCAACCCACAGCCAACCCCAGAATCGAACCTCAACCCACACCCAACCCCTGAATCGAACCTTAGCCCACACCCAACCTCAGAAATGAACCTTAACCCCACCCAACCCTAGAATCGAACCTTAATCCACACCCAACCCCAGAAATGAACCTCAACCCACACCCAACCCCACAAATGAACATTAACCCACACCCAACACCAGAATCGAACATTAACCCACACCCAACCCCAGCAATGAACCTTAACCCACATCCAACCCCAGCAATGAACCTTAACCCACACCCATACCCAGAAATGAACCTCAACCCACACCCAACACCAGCATCGAATATTAACCCACACCCAACCCCAGCAATGAACCTTAACCCACATCCAACCCCAGCAATGAACCTTAACCCACACCCATACCCAGAAATGAACCTCAACCTACAGCCAACCCCAGCAATGAACCTTAACCCACACCCAATCCCAGAAATGAACCTTAACCCACACCCAACACCAGCATCGAATATTAACCCACACCCAACCCCAGCAATGAACCTTAACCCACACCCAACCCACAAATGAACCTCAACCCACACCCAACACCAGAATCGAACATTAACCCACACCCAACCCCACAAATGAACCTCAACCCACACCCAACCCCACAAATGAACCTCAACCCACACCCAACACCAGAATGAACATTAACCCACACCCAACCCCACAAATGAACCTCAACCCACACCCAACACCAGAATCGAACATTAACCCACACCCAACCCCAGAAATGAACCTTAACCCACACCCAACCCCACAAATGAACCTCAACCCACACCCAACACCAGAATCGAACATTAACCCACAGCTAACCCCAGAAATGAACCTTAACCCACACCCAACCCAGAAATGAACCTCAACCCACACCCAACACCAGCAATCGAACATTAACCCACACCTAACCCCAGCAATGAACCTTAACCCACACCCAAACCCACAAATGAACCTCAACCCACACCCAACACCAGAATCGAACATTAACCCACACCCAACCCCACAAATGAACCTCAACCCACACCCAACCCACAAATGAACCTCAACCCACACCCAACACCAGAATTGAACATTAACCCACACCCAACCCCACAAATGAACCTCAACCCACACCCAACACCAGAATCGAACATTAACCCACACCCAACCCCACAAATGAACCTCAACCCACACCCAACCCCACAAATGAACCTCAACCCACACCCAACACCAGAATCGAACATTAACCCACACCCAACCCCAGCAATGAACCTTAACCCACACCCAACCCAGAAATGAACCTCAACCCACACCCAACACCAGAATCGAACATTAACCCACACCCAACCCCAGCAATGAACCTTAACCCACACCCAAACCCACAAATGAACCTCAACCCACACCCAACACCAGAATCGAACATTAACCCACACCCAACCCCACAAATGAACTCAACCCACACCCAACCCCACAAATGAACCTCAACCCACACCCAACACCAGAATGAACATTAACCCACACCCAACCCCACAAATGAACCTCAACCCACACCCAACACCAGAATCGAACATTAACCCACACCCAACCCCACAAATGAACCTCAACCCACACCCAACCCCACAAATGAACCTCAACCCACACCCAACACCAGAATCGAACATTAACCCACACCCAACCCCAGCAATGAACCTTAACCCACACCCAACCCCAGAAATGAGCCTCAACCCACAGTCAATCCCACAAATGAACCTCAACTCACACCCAACCCCAGCAATGAACCTTAACCCACACCCAACCCCAGAAATGAGCCTCAACCCACAGTCAATCCCACAAATGAACCTCAACTCACACCCAACCCCAGAATGAACCTTAACCCACACCCAACCCAGCATCGAATATTAACCCACACCCAACCCCAGAAATGAGCCTCAACCCACAGTCAACCCACAAATGAACCTCAACCACACCCAACCCCAGAAATGAACCTTAACCACACCTAACCCCAGAAATGAGCCTCAACCCACAGCCAACCCCAGAAATGAACCTCAACCCACAGCCAACCCCAGAATGAACATTAACCCACACCTAACCCCAGAATGAACCTCAACCCACACCAACCCTAGAAATGAACCTCAACCCACAGCCAACCCCAGAATGAACCTTAACCCACACCCAACCCAAAAATGAACCTCAACCCACAGCCAACCCCAGAATCGAACCTTAACCCACAGCCAACCCCAGAAATGAACCTCAACCCACACCCAACCCCACAAATGAACCTCAACCCACAGCCAACCCCGAATCGAACCTTAACCCACACCCAACCCCAGAATGAACCTTAACCCACACCCAACCCCAGAAATGAACCTCAACCCACAGCCAACCCCAGAATCGAACCTTAATCCACACCCAACCCCAGAATGAACATCAACCCACACCTAACCCCAGAAATGAACCTTAACCCACAGCCAACCCCAGAAATGAACATCAACCCCAGCCAACCCCAGAATGAACATTAACCCACACCTAACCCCAGTAATGAACCTTAACCCACACCCAACCCTAGAAATGAACCTCAACCCACAGCCAACCCCAGAATGAACCTTAACCCACACCCAACCCAGAAATGAACCTCAACCCACAGCCAACCCCAGAATCGAACCTTAACCCACAGCCAATCCCAGAAATGAACCTCAACCCATACCCAACCCCACAAATGAACCTCAACCCACAGCCAACCCCAGAATGAACCTTAACCCACACCCAACCCAAAATGAACCTCAACCCACACCAACCCCAGAATCGAACATTAACCCACACCCAACCCCAGAAATGAACCTCAACCCACACCCAACCCCACAAATGAACCTCAACCCACACCCAACCCAGAATCGAACATTAACCCACACCCAACCCAGAAATGAACCTTCAACCCACACCCAACCCCAGAAATGAACCTCAACCCACAGCCAACCCCAGAATCAACATTAACCCACACCTAACCCAGAATGAACCTTAACCCACACCCAACCCTAGAAATGAACCTCAACCCACAGCCAACCCCAGAATGTAACCTTAACCCACACCCAACCCAGAAATGAACCTCAACCCAAAGCCAACCCCAGAATCGAACCTTAACCCACAGCCAACCCCAGAAATGAACCTCAACCCACACCCAACCCCACAAATGAACCTCAACCACAGCCAACCCCAGAATCGAACATTAACCCACACCCAACCCCAGAAATGAACCTCAACCCACACCCAACCCCACAAATGAACCTCAACCCACAGCCAACCCCAGAATCGAACCTTAACCCACACCCAACCCCAGAAATGAACCTAACCCACACCCAACCCAGAATCGAACCTTAACCCACACCCAACCCCAGAAATGAACCTCAACCCACACCCAACCCCACAAATGAACCTTAACCCACACCCAACACCAGAATCGAACATTAACCCACACCCAACCCCAGCAATGAACCTTAACCCACACCCAACCCCAGCAATGAACCTTAACCCACACCCAACCCAGAAATGAACCTCAACCCACACCCAACCCAGCATCGAATATTAACCCACACCCAACCCCAGCAATGAACCTTAACCCACACCAACCCCAGCAAATGAACCTTAACCCACACCCAACCCAGAAATGAACCTCAACCCACACCCAACCCCAGCAATGAACCTTAACCCACACCCAACCCAGAAATGAACCTTAACCCACACCCAACACCAGAATCGAACATTAACCCACACCCAACCCCACAAATGAATCCTCAACCCACACCCAACCCACAAATGAACCTCAACCCACACCCAACACCAGAATCGAACATTAACCCACACCCAACCCCACAAATGAATCCTCAACCCACACCCAACCCCACAAATGAACCTCAACCCACACCCAACACCAGAATGAACATTAACCCACACCCAACCCCACAAATGAACCTCAACCCACACCCAACACCAGAATCGAACATTAACCCACACCCAACCCCAGCAATGAACCTTAACCCACACCCAACCCCACAAATGAACCTCAACCCACACCCAACACCAGAATCGAACATTAACCCACACCCAACCCCAGCAATGAACCTTAACCCACACCCAACCCACAAATGAACCTTAACCCACACCCAACACCAGAATCGAACATTAACCCACACCCAACCCCAGCAATGAACCTTAACCCACACCCAACCCACAAATGAACCTCAACCCACACCCAACACCAGAATCGAACATTAACCCACACCCAACCCCACAAATGAACCTCAACCCACACCCAACCCCACAAATGAACCTCAACCCACACCCAACACCAGAATGAACATTAACCCACACCCAACCCCACAAATGAACCTCAACCCACACCCAACACCAGAATCGAACATTAACCCACACCCAACCCCAGAAATGAACCTCAACCCACACCCAACCCCACAAATGAACCTCAACCCACACCCAACACCAGAATCGAACATTAACCCACACCCAACCCCAGCAATGAACCTTAACCCACACCCAACCCAGAAATGAACCTCAACCCACACCCAACACCAGAATCGAACATTAACCCACACCCAACCCCAGCAATGAACCTTAACCCACACCCAACCCACAAATGAACCTCAACCCACACCCAACACCAGAATCGAACATTAACCCACACCCAACCCCACAAATGAACCTCAACCCACACCCAACCCCACAAATGAACCTCAACCCACACCCAACCCAGAATGAACATTAACCCACACCCAACCCCACAAATGAACCTCAACCCACACCCAACCCCAGAATCGAACATTAACCCACACCAACCCCAGAAATGAACCTTAACCCACACCCAACCCCACAAATGAACCTCAACCCACACCCAACCCAGAATCGAACATTAACCCACACCCAACCCCAGCAATGAACCTTAACCCACACCCAACCCCAGAAATGAACCTCAACCCACAGCCAACCCACAAATGAACCTCAACCCACACCCAACCCCAGAATGAACCTTAACCCACACCCAACCCCAGAAATGAGCCTCAACCCACAGCAACCCACAAATGAACCTCAACTCACACCCAACCCCAGAATGAACCTTAACCCACACCTAACCCCAGAAATGAACCTCAACCCACAGCCAACCCCAGAAATGAACCTCAACCCACAGCCAACCCCAGAATGAACATTAACCCACACCTAACCCCAGAATGAACCTTAACCCACACCAACCCCAGAAATGAACCTCAACCCACAGCCAACCCCAGAATGAACCTTAACCCACACCCAACCCAGAAATGAACCTCAACCCACAGCCAACCCCAGAATCGAACCTTAACCCACAGCCAACCCAGAAATGAACCTCAACCCACACCCAACCCCACAAATGAACCTCAACCCACAGCCAACCCCAGAATGAACCTTAACCCACACCCAACCCAGAAATGAACCTCAACCCACAGCCAACCCCAGAATCGAACATTAACCCACACCCAACCCCAGAAATGAACCTCAACCCACACCCAACCCCAAAATGAACCTCAACCCACACCCAACCCCAGAATCGAACATTAACCCACACCCAACCCCAGAAATGAACCTTCAACCCACACCAACCCCAGAAATGAACCTCAACCCACAGCCAACCCCAGAATCAACATTAACCCACACCCAACCCAGAAATGAACCTTAACCAACACACCCAACCCCAGAAATGAACCTCAACCCCAGCCAACCCCAGAATGAACCTTAACCCACACCCAACCCAGAAATGAACCTCAACCCAAAGCCAACCCCAGAATCGAACCTTAACCCACAGCCAACCCCAGAAATGAACCTCAACCCACACCCAACCCCACAAATGAACCTCAACCACAGCCAACCCCAGAATCGAACCTTAACCCACACCCAACCCCAGAAATGAACCTCAACCCACACCCAACCCCACAAATGAACCTCAACCCACAGCCCAACCCCAGAATCGAACCTTAACCCACACCCAACCCCAGAATGAACCTTAACCCACACCCAACCCCAGAAATGAACCTTAACCCACACCCAACCCAGAATCGAACCTTAACCCACACCCAACCCCAGAAATGAACCTCAACCCACACCCAACCCCAGCAAATGAACCTTAACCCACACCCAACCCAGAATCGAACCTTAACCCACACCCAACCCCAGCAATGAACCTTAACCCACACCCAACCCCAGCAATGAACCTTAACCCACACCCAACCCAGAAATGAACCTTAACCCACACCCAACCCAGCAATGAACCTATTAACCCACACCCAACCCCAGCAATGAACCTTAACCCACACCCAACCCCAGCAAATGAACCTTAACCCACACCCAACCCAGAAATGAACCTCAACCCACACCCAACCCCAGCAATGAACCTTAACCCACACCCAACCCAGAAATGAACCTTAACCCACACCCAACACCAGCATCGAACATTAACCCACACCCAACCCCAGCAATGAACTTAACCCACACCCAACCCACAAATGAACCTCAACCCACACCCAACACCAGAATCGAACATTAACCCACACCCAACCCCACAAATGAACCTCAACCCACACCCAACCCACAAATGAACCTCAACCCACACCCAACACCAGAATGAACATTAACCCACACCCAACCCCACAAATGAACCTCAACCCACACCCAACACCAGAATCGAACATTAACCCACACCCAACCCCACAAATGAACCTTAACCCACACCCAACCCCACAAATGAACCTCAACCCACACCCAACACCAGAATCGAACATTAACCCACACCCAACCCCAGCAATGAACCTTAACCCACACCCAACCCACAAATGAACCTCAACCCACACCCAACACCAGAATCGAACATTAACCCACA
>NC_090735.1:7156074-7178574 GCF_036898095.1 Palaemon carinicauda
ACATATATATATACATACATACATATATATATATATATATATATATATATATATATATATATATATATATATATATATATATATATATATATATATACTCAAGGTTTGTGAGAACTATGATCTCTATTGCAACAACTCTTTCACTTCAAGGGTCAGCTTTGTGGCTTTTCTCTCCCTACCAGTAAGACCAATGGAAATCAATGCATGGCACCCTCAATTCGATAAGGGTTCACATAACAATGCTGGATCGCAAAATCCTGCCCTCCTGGAGGACCTTGGACATGAAAACAAAAGAAGGGCGCCCTTTGAATTATAGATCGTTTTCAACAATTGAATGTCATTTATTTTCTCCACGTGATTGAAATACTCAATGTGATTCTCTTCCTCTTCATTCTATTACATCCTCTTTATGCCAGCCACCCATTGAGATACTACCACTAGAGAGTTACAGCATCTTTTGACTGCCAGACAGTACTACATTGGATCCTTCTCTCTGGTTACGGTTAAGTTTATCTTTGCCTACACATAAACAGAATAGTCTGGCCTATTCCTTATAAATTCTCCTCTGTCCTCATACACCTGACCACACTGAAATTACCAAACAATTCTTCTTCACCCAATGGGTTAAGTACTGCACTGTATTTGTTCAGTGGCTACTTTTCTCTTGCTAAGGGTAGAAGAGACTCTTTTGCTATGGTGAGCAGTTCTTCTAGGAGAAGGACACTCCAAGATCAAACCATTATTCGCTAGTCTTGGGTATTGCCATAGCCTCTGTACTATGGCCTTCCACTGACTTAGGTTAGAGTTCCCTTGCTTGAGGGTATACTCGGGCATACTATTCGATCTATTTTCTCTTCCTCTTGTTTTGTTAAAGTTTATATAGCTTACATAGGGGATATTTATTTTGATGTTATTACTCTTCTTGGAATATTTTATTTTTCCATTTTTCCTTTCCTCACTAGGCTATTTTTCCTATTGGAGCCCCTGGGCTTATAGCATCCTGCTTCATGGACTAGGGTTGTAGCTTAGCAAGTAATAATAATAATAATAATATAAAGATTATGTCCTTTTAAACATTCCCCACACCATTTGCATTATTCCAATATCCATCTATATCTAATCTGTACTCAACATTCCTTCTTTCTTGTCATAATTTGACTCGACAGTTTTATACAATCTCTATCTTCTGCATTAGAAATTCTTCATCGTCTAAACCTTTGTAGAGCTCCTGTTTACCCATTTTTATCTACTATGTTAATCACCACTTCTAACATTGTATTTTCCATCTATTGTAATTACCCTTATATATCGGTAGAAATTAACTTTTTCAATTCTTTAAATCGTACTTGTACTAACATTCATTATCTCTTCAGACAAGAACTTTCATACACCTTAATTCATTATCTTTCTTTTCCTCTCTCTCTCGCTAACTCTTTCCAATCATCTTTTTCCATTTTTTTCACAGAAATTAATTTATCCCTATCTCGTAAAGCGGACTTCTTTTTTTTCAATTTCTTTTAAGAATTTATCATCATTTATTATTATAAGTAGCGTTTCCTGTTTTCTAATCAATTGTGAGTTCCGTCAGTCATTATCTTTCAACTTGTGAACATTATAAATGACTTCATCAATGTCTACAATTTTAAATTTCTATTCCCGCTAGTCTTTTCCTATTAGGCAAAGTTGATTATTCTTAGATCTTCTATTTTAAAAGCTCTCATACCATTTTCTGGTTCATCCTACTCTTAAAATGTACATTGCATAAAACGAAACTTTATTTTGCTTCTTTACGACCTGGATATCTATTTTTTTTTTTTTTTTTTTTTTTTTTTTTTTTTTTTTTTTTTTTTTTTTTTTTTTTTTTTTGCTCGTTCAAAAATAACTTCATCCTTCGAAATAAGAATTTTGGAACGAACTTAAGATATTACCAGTCGAAACAAAAAATTTAAAACCTATTGATATTGTTTTTTTGTTCATTGTCACTGACATTGTTGTTTCAAATTATTTATGTCATACATACAATCAGATTCCAAATTTCCCATACATATTTATCAACGAACACCTAATCAACAAATTCTTAATTATAGAGAGAGAGAGAGAGAGAGAGAGAGAGAGAGAGAGAGAGAGAGAGAGAGAGAGAGAGAGAGAGAGAGAGAGAGAGAGAGACAGAAACTCTTTTTATGAAAATAATAATTAAATGATAACGAAATTAAGTCTAGATATTTTTCATAGCCGTCATTTACACTAAACTCAGACACTAATGACTCTGTCTAATGGCATTATTTCATTAAACATCTGATAATGAAGTGAACCCCAAAAAAAAAATTTTAAAAAATAAAGAGTTCAATTTGCCGCAGTGGTAATTTCCTCTTTTTGAACAATCTGCCGAAATATCATTTCACATCACGGCAGAAGAATGACGAAAGCCTCGTTGCTCTTTCCCCACTCCCAAACCTTAATGAAACCTTAATTACCTGTTTCCAATATTAATGCGACATCATGTTGTCCTGCCCCCACCCCCCCCCCCAACCCCCCCCCACCCCCCACCCCCCCAAAAAAAAAAGGATTCGATACGCATTAATTAATCATGGACCGGATGTCAGCGCAGAAAGTTAATTCGTTAACTGTACGTCAAGCGATTTTTCATTCGTGTGGTCGTGCATTGTTTTGGTGTCATTTGCGGTGACCGATTTCTATGTTTATAAGTTTGTATTTCTTTCATGATTCCAGTGTTGTTGCACAGAGGTTTAAAGGCCGTTCGTGAATGGCAGAGGCTAAGGACGCACATTGACCTAGCATGAAGGACAATGCCCTAGAGATTGACCGTATATATTATGAATCAGATATATATACACGCACACACATATATATATATATATATATATATATATATATATATATATATATATATATATATATATATATATATATATATATAAATCAGATATATATATATATATATATATATATATATATATATATATATATATATATATATATATATATATATATATACATATGTATATATAAACATATCTATATGATATTTATATATATACTTATGTATATATAAACATATCTATATGATATATATATATATATATATATATATATATATATATATATATATATATATATATATATTTACTCAGCACCATTACCCCCTCTCTACCAAAGCTAGGACCAGGGAGGTCCAACCAATGGCAATTGATGGCTAGGCAGGTAAACCAAATTCTGTTCGTAAGATACAACGCTGTACACTGTGTTTCTTTCATGGGATACTGAATATAGTAACGATTATTGCCTATATTCTGTAGACGTTCATACATTTCGCCTATGCCAAGGGGAACAGACCCCAAAGACATTACCATTTTGTTCTCCCCAATTTAAGCATCGGTATGACCCACATGCCATCATGCTTTTGAGAGGACTCCATCAATTGATAGAGGACACATTCAAGCTTGTCGACAGTCAACCTGGCCCTCCAAGTGCCTGTGGCCACATGAAGTTGCCAAATTGAATATGGCGGCAAACTTGGCCACCTAAAGATGAACACAAAACAATAACTGCCTTTAAAGGCGTCGTGCACCAGTTTATCTGCAATATCAACTTAGCTTGTGCCCAAAGTGCACTTGAATTTATTCTAGGTAAGTAACAAATACAAAACTATATTTTTCTTACATGCTTGTTTGCATAAACACATTATTTTTATCGGTAAAAAATGCATTTCATCCATTCTTAATTTTTTACAAAGTATTTTAAAATTTCGGTTTTTTTTTTTTTCTGTTATTACCGTTTAGAATAATCCATTTTTTTCATAAGTTCCATTTTATAGTTGCTAAATCATTTCTAAGGATGCAGACAGACACCTTAATTTTTTTATGCAAATCCAGGAATGTCTAGAGAAGTAAATAACACGTTGAAATTGACATGCTCTTCCTCCATTTCAGGTAGCAGATTTGGCCATATGAGGTTTCGTGGTCTGGGACTATTTTGCAATCATATCAGGTAAGCTGGCATATCTCTATGTATTCTTATTCTTTATAGAATTTTTTATATTTTGATATATTTTCATTAATGAATATGTTATTTATGAATAGTTACAATGATTTTTCAACGAAAAATTTAAGGAAATTTTGCATTTTTTTAATGATGATGGTTTTGGCATGTTTTTTTTTTTTTTTTTTTTTTTTTTTTTTTTTTTTTTTTTTTTTTTTTTTTTTTTTTTCATAGTTGCTAAATACTCTCTAAACATGCAGGCAGCTACCATAAAATTTTCATGGGAATCCAGTCACCCCTCTAGCAGTCTTTTAAATATTCTTTTTTATTTCACTTCAAAAATCCCTTCATTGTTATCTAAAATTACAATTATTGTGTTCTATGAATCCTTAGAATAGTTACCCATCACTGCGAAGAGAGCAATTAAAATATGGGGGAAAGAATACATAAAACACACACCAGATAACCACATATTTATTCACAAATTTATTTAGATTGAAAATCAATGCTGCTTCACCATTGCTTTCAAATGGCATTAATTAAATCAAGATGTTGAAGATAAGGGGAATGAGCAAGAAAATGTAGCAATAATATAACGTGCATAAATATAGAGTTGGCGAGTTATCTTAAGTTGCTAAATTTAACTGACATTGAGCAATAAAATACTTAAATGGAGAGTTGGCGAGTTATCTTAAGTTGCTAAAATTTTGCTGACATTGAGCAATAAAATACTTAAATGGAGAGTTGGGGAGTTATCTTCAGGTGTTAAAATTTTGCTGATATTGAGCAATAAGATACTTATCTGGAGAGTTGGAGAGTTATCTTCAGTTGTTAAAGTTTTTCTGACATTAAGAAATAAAATACTTAAATGGGGAGTTATCTTCAGTTGCTAAAACTCTGCTGACATTCAGCAATAAAATAAAGTACTTAACTGGAGAGTTGTAGAGTTATCTTCAGTTGCTAAAATTCTGCTGACATTGAGCAATAAAATACTTAACTGGAGAGTTGGAGAGTTATCTTCAGTTGCTAAAATTCTGCTGACATTGAGCAATAGAATACTTAAATGGAGAGTTGGAGAGTTATCTTCAGTTGCTAAAATTTTGCTGACATTGAGCAATGAAATACTTAAATGGAGAGTTGGAGAGTTATCTTAAGTTGCTAAAATTTTACTGACATTGAGCAATAAAATACTTAAATGGAGCGTTGGCGAGTTATCTTAAGTTGCTAAAATTTTACTGACATTGAGCAATAAAATACTTAAATGGAGAGTTGGCGAGTTATCTTAAGTTGCTAAAATTTTGCTGACATTGAGCAATAACATACTTAAATTGAGAGTTGGCGAGTTATCTTAAGTTGCTAAAATTTTGCTGACATTCAGCAATAAAATAAAGTACTTAACTGGAGAGTTGTAGAGTTATCTTCAGTTGCTAAAATTCTGCTGACATTGAGCAATGAAATACTTAAATGGAAAGTTGGCGAGTTATCTTAAGTTGCTAAAATTTTGCTGACATTGAGCAATGAAATACTTAAATGGAGAGTTGGCGAGTTATCTTAAGTTGCTAAAATTTTGCTGACATTGAGCAATGAAATACTTAAATGGAAAGTTGGCGAGTTATCTTAAGTTGCTAAAATTTTGCTGACATTGAGCAATGAAATACTTAAATGGAAAGTTGGCGAGTTATCTTAAGTTGCTAAAATTTTGCTGACATTGAGCAATAAAGTACTTAAATGGAAAGTTGGCGAGTTATTTTAAGTTGCTAAAATTTTGCTGACATTGAGCAATAAAATACTTAAATGGAAAGTTGGCGAGTTATTTTAAGTTGCTAAAATTTTGCTGACATTGAGCAATAAAATACTTAAATGGAAAGTTGGCGAGTTATTTTAAGTTGCTAAAATTTTGCTGACATTGAGCAATGAAATACATAAATGAAAAGTTGGCGAGTTATCTTAAGTTGCTAAAATTTAGCTGACATTGAGCAATAAAGTACTTAAATGGAAAGTTGGCGAGTTATCTTAAGTTGCTAAAATTTTACTGACATTGAGCAATAAAGTACTTAAATGGAGAGTTGGCAAGTTATTTTAGGTTGCTAAAATTTTGCTGACATTGAGCAATAAAATACTTAAATGGAGAGTTGGCGAGTTATTTTAGGTTGCTAAAATTTTGCTGACATTGAGCAATAAAGTACTTAAATGGAGAGTTGGCAAGTTATTTTAGGTTGCTAAAATTTTGCTGACATTGAGCAATAAAATACTTAAATGGAGAGTTGGAGAGTTATCTTCAGTTGCTGAAATGTTATGTATATGTGAATTTAGGCTCGAGAGCGTCGCAGAAGGGATAGCTACTTCTTTTCGCCAGTCTATTTATAAGTTTTCCAAAGGACACTAAATTTTTTTTTTAGATAATATGGAAGATGTATAAAATGGGCTGTAATCAGAAGAGTTAGAAGTTCAACATTGATAGCATCGTCAAATCTTTCTTAGAATTATATGTTATCAATTCAGTGCCTAAAGTATATAAATGTAAACTATTATCTCTATGGGGAGAGAAAGAGAGAGAGAGAGAGAGAGAGAGAGAGAGAGAGAGAGAGAGAGAGAGAGAGAGAGAGAGAGAGAGAGAGAGAGAGAGAGATAAACTTAATCAAATGGACTTTTCCATTTTTTCTTTTTTTAAATTCCATCTATCCTAATACATCACCATCTGATGATATAAATTTATTGTGTTTCTTATCGTAATTCGAAGGGATAGAAAAGGACACAAGATCAATTTTTCTCCGTGATAATTCTCTCTTTGGGACAATCATCCGAAATATCATTTCGCATTGCTGGAAAAGAATGATGAAAGCCCTGTTGCTCTTTCCTGATCCCTGTTCCTTAATGAAACTTTGATCAACAGCTGCCAATGCTGAATTGGTACCATGTTGTTCTGTATTTTACACTGTTAAAAATTTGCCGTAAAAATCGGTCAAAATCCTGGAATAAATGTTGTTAGATTTTGTACCGTTTTAAAAATGGATACATTGACGTAAAGGAGTGATATTACAGTCACCAACCTGTAAAAGGTGATAACAAAGTAGGGTAAAAATTACGGTCGCCTGTATTTTATTGAAATACGGCTGAGAACAGTAAAATTTTACAGAAAATTTCCGATTTAGATTACAGTTTTTATTAGCAGTGTATGCAACAATTCTAGATAATGAGATTAATGCTATTCCCTGTTTTTTTTTTTTTTTTTTTTACCTCCGCCATCGAAGTTAGAAAGAGGTTATGTTTTCGTCCCTGTTTGTGTGTTTATTTGTATGTTTGTTTGTTTGTTTGTTTGTGAACAGTTTACTGGCCACAATTTTAATCGTAGAGTAATTAAAATTACAAGGATTAACTGTTGTGCAAAAAGCTAGAAATGATTACAATTTGGAAGGGCAAGGTCAAAAGTCAAGCAAAATGTCCAATCACGTAATTAGCTATAAGTTTGGACATCGTTGTCACAGACACTTCAAACTTGGTTCATATGAAAATTCACGCCAATTAATACATGATAAGGTCAAAGATCAAGGTCAAGGTTGAGTAAAAGGTCGAGAAATAGGATTCTGCGGCGGAGGTGTGCGCTCTACCGAATGCCCCTCTAATTCGAAATGTTTTATACACGTTTCAGACGTAAGCATAAACCATTATTTCATTTATCACCTGTAACAAAATTACAATCAACTTTCCTGCAATGGGTGTGACCTCACATTTTACACGTTTTAGACGTAAGCATAGACCATTAACTCGTTTACCACTATCAAATAATTACCATTTAGTTTTTTCTGCAATCAGTTTGGCCTTCTATTTTACACATGTTTCAGACGTAAACATAAACCATTAATTCGTTTACCACCCATCAAAAAATTACCACTTACTTTCCTGCTCGAATCTAGCCTCCCATTCGGTCTGATTTTGTACCAACTGTCCATTGATAAATAATAAATGCTCGCATGTGTACATTCCAATCAGCAGACCCACAGTTCCAGGTCAGTTGCATATCGGACTCTCATTTGTGAGAAACTTTGTGTTCATTCTCTTCTGCTTTCATACATTTGCGCGGACTTGCGAATGTTGATCATTGCTGCTATTTCCAGGGCCTCGATTCATTTTGCATGAATGTTCTATTAACAAACAGTGGCTCTTTCTAAACTTTTTTGGGTGAAATTGCTATCACTATTTCACGACGTGGGCTTCGGTGATTAAAAGTCTGAAGCTGTGTTCGGATAACTGTGAAGTTAGAAGATTTCACTTCAGGGTTTGTCATTAACTAATGTTTATATCTACTGAACCATATCATTTCCTTTTAGAAAATCAATATCTCCATCCAGATTCATACGTAATTTTAAAAACATATTACCGAAAATTAATCTGAAATGGATTACCGGTCCGCTACTGACATAATTGCAATGCCAAACTTACATCATCATCATGATCATCATCATCTCGTCCTACACTTATTGACGCAAAGGGCCTCGGTTAGATTTCGCCATTCATATCAATCTTGAGCTTTTAAATCAATACTTCTCCATTCATCATCATCTACTTCATGCCTCATACTCCTCAGCCATGTAGGCCTGGGCCTTCCAACTCTTCTAGTGCCTAAACGTTTGAAAACTTACATAGTATGAAAAAATCCAAACTGAAAATCCTATGTACCGAACTCACATCCAGTCTTTTTATAGTTTATATATGACATATATGTTTTTGACGTTGTTAATAGTTTATATAGAACATATCTGTTTTGACGCTGTTACTGTTTTTAGAACGATATATTGTTAATTTATTCTCATCATTTATTTATTTCCTTATTTCCTTTCCTCACTGGGCTATTTTTCCGTATTGGAGCCCTTGGATTTATAGCATCATGCTTTTCCCATTAGGGTTGTAGCTTGGATAGTAATAATAATAATGAAAATAATAAACGCGAATTAAACAATAGTTATACCGAATTTACCGAAAATTAGCGCAAGAATTCTAATGCTGTCAATATACTTAATATTCATTGTAGGTTAATAAAAAATATTTTACATTTTTATCGACCACTTTCCTCTTGTTTATGCCTTTCCATTTGCATAACCATATGTTTTATTTGAAAATTGGAGTTTTTCGTCCTCATCAGATGTGTGTCAGAATTAGGTCCTATTTACATAAATTTTGTACTTGCAAATGAAATTGAATTAGACTTGTCTTTTACATTAATTCACCATTCGCATCAAATGTGTTTTTTTTGGAATTTGCTGCCATTTCCATTAATTGATTAATTGATTGAGAGTTTTCTGGCATCCTGGCTCAAGTAGGTAAAAACATTTAATAAAAGTAGGTACTTTTACATCTATATTTTATATATATATATATATATATATATATATATATATATATATGTATGTATATATATATGTATTTATACACACACATATATATATATATATATATATATATATATACGTGTATATATATATATATATATATATATATATATATATATATATATATATATATATATATATATGATTTTTTTCATTATAACTGATAGATTAGCTTTTCCTGGTTTGTTTATATGCAAGACACTGTCATTTTCTTTTCAAATGAGAGTGTGTGTGTTTGTGTGTATAAAAAGTCACGACTGCAAAAGAGAGAGAGAGAGAGAGAGAGAGAGAGAGAGAGAGAGAGAGAGAGAGAGAGAGAGAGAGAGAGGGAGAGGGGGAGAGAATAAAATCTTTTTTAGATCACAATTCACTTTTAATTTAACAATTATTAACGCTATCTGAAGCTATTACTTGATTAGGTTTCTCGTAATGAAGCAAGGGAAGAAAAATGTTCAGCTTGCCGCACTAATCATTCGTTCCATGAGGCAATTTGCCGACTCAGCACTCTGCACTGTACGAGGAAAATGATGAAATCCGCATTGTTCTTTCAAGACCTCTAAGCCCTAATAAAACTGTAATTAACTTCCACCGGTATTGGTAAAGTCTCTGCCTGGTGTTTGCCAGTCGGGGGTTCGAGTACCGCTCAGAATCGTTAGGGCCGTTAGTGTCTGCAACCTTATCATCCTTGTGAGTTAAGTCTGGAGGGGTTTGGGGGGGCTAATAGGTCTAGCTGCTGAGATATCAACAACCTTTACCTGGCTCTCCCTGGTCCTACAGTTTAAAAAAAACCGGAATTTTAATCGGATATTCTCCGTAAAAAAATATATTTCAGTAAAATACAGGCGACCGTAGTTTTACCATACTAATTCTTATATTTTAAGGGTTGTTGACCGTAATATCAGTCCTTTACGCCAATATATCCTTTTTATTAAAAAGGTAAAAACCCTGGAATAAATATTGCCGGGATTTTGCGGTTTTCTTTAATGCAAATTTGTGTAGCTTGGGTGCGGAGGGGGCTTAGGCTCTGATCATAAACTTGCCAGTCTCTAGGGCATTGTCCTGCTTGCTAGGGCAAGGTCATTGTCCCTTGCATTTGCCATTCATGAGCTGCCTTTCAACCTTTAAACCAATACTGGGAGACCCTATATGTCTATCTGCAGAGTCATCAACACCCATTGCGTGGTTCTCCTTGAGCCTAGCTTGGGTGGAGAGGGGCCTTGGGCGCTGATCATATAATGGTTAGTCTCTAGGGCATTCTCCAGCTTGCTAGAGCAAGGTCACTGTCACTCGCCTCAGCCATTCACGAGCTGCCATTAACCCTTTAAACCAATACTGCATGGCCCTATAGGTCAAACTGCTGAGTCATCACCCGCCATTGCCTGGCTCTCGATGTTCCTAGCTTGGGTGAAAAGGGGGCTTGGACGCTGATCATATAATGGTCAGTCTCTAGGGCATCGTCCTGCTTACTAGGGCAAGGTCACTGTCCCTTGTCTCTGCCATTCAAGACTTGCCTTTAACCCTTCGAACCAATACTAAACGTGATATCACGCTGCGCTATTCTCTGTAGGGAGATTGGCAACCCATTAAAAGTGCTACAGATGTCAACACAAAAGCACCATTTCGTTCGCTGGCCAACAAGCAATTACCATTTATTTTCACTGCAGAGAGATTTGGCCTCCAGCGGTGGTGTTTGATTTTATAGCAATTACGCCGTAATAAATATTAAACGCTTCTATTTGCGTTTTGTTTTCATTTAAGGATCCTAGTTCCCGCTCGTGCTCAAGTTGACATACACTGTTAAAAAATTTATTCAAAAACGGTAAATGCCTGGCAGCATTTATTCCAGGATTTTTACCGTTTTAAAAACGGATATATTGACGTAAATGAGTGATAATACGGTCACCAACCAGTAAAAGATAATAACAATATAACATGATATTAGGGTCACCTGTATTTAACTGAAATACGGCTGAGAACAGTAAATATTTTACGGAGAATTTCTGATTGAAATAAAGTTTTCTTGACAGAGTAGTTCTCTGCATCTGTTCGTATTCAGTAGCCTTTGCGTATGCGTGTTGAGCCAACTCTTTGCTTTCCTATACAAATTCGGTTCCTTTTAGATACATGTAAATACTGCAACAAATTGCTGAGGATATTTCTATCCTCTCCTCTCGTATGTCTGTTGCTTTGACCTCACAATGTGAACCTCGACATTTGAACCTGTGAACCTGCGAGAGAGACAATACTGAATTTGAGCGAATTCAATTAAAAAGTTGATCGTTTTAAGCTATTAAGTCATAACTAATCCGCCGTGTCATGCATTAATATTTGGATCTCCTGAACTGTATATAATTCAGCTCGGATATAGAAAAAAAAAATGTGACTCAAATACAAATTTAACGTTACAAAACCTGTATCTAGAATATGCAAATGTATAAAAGCTGAATTAATTTGTTGTAGCTCCTGATGCCATGTTACAAAATATAGAGATATTTAAAGGGCATATTATTAATGTTCCTTTAGTTGAATGGAATCATGATGTTTGTGGTGCTAGAAATACGATTGAAAACGAATGTTATATTTTTATTCTCTAGTCAATAATCATCATCGTCAAAGGGCCTCGGTTAGAATTCGCCAGTCGTCTCTGTCTTGAGTTTTTAAGTCAGTACTTCTTCATTCATCGTCTCCTACTTTAAGATTCTTAGTCCTCAGTCATGTAGGCCTGGGTCTTCCAACTCTTCTAGTGTCATGCGGAGCCCAGTTGAACGTTTGGTGAACTAATATCTCTTTGGGAGTGCGAAGAGCATGCCCAAACCATCTCCATCTACCCTCCACCATGATCTTATCCACATATGGCAATTGAGTAATCCCTCTTATACTTTTATTTCTAATCCTGTCCTGCCATTTAACTCCCAATACTCAATTAGGAGTTAATAAAGTTATCAATAATGAAATTGGTTGGTAACGTGTAGGTAGGCAGACTAATTTCTAAATGGGAGTGAACTGAAATATGATGACATTTTTTTCAAGAGACTTTTTCATCAAATGTCAGGATTTTTTTTTTTTTTTATATACTGTGACCTTTTAAAAGATTACCAGACGAGTCAGTAGCAGCACAGGTATACTTATGACCGCTTTGGATGATCGAAATATGAAACTTTTATGCAAATTATCTTTAAAGGTTTAAAAGCTGCTCATGACTGGCAGAGGCAATGGATATTGACATTGCCTAATCGAGCAGGACAATGTACTAGAGAATGACCATATTATATATGATCAGTAACCAAGGCCCCTCTCCAGGAGGGCCAGGCATTAGCTGCTGATGACTCAGCAAATAAACTTACTGGCTCCCCCAAAACCCCCACCCTTAGTTTACTAAGGATGGTGAGGTTGTAGTGGCCAAAGAAACTAACGAGTTTAAGCGGGACTCGAACCCTAGTCTGACGTTCACCAGACAGTGACGTTACCATATCGGCCACCACTACCCAGTTATCAAATGCTGCAAATTCTATTTTGTAGGGTTGCTTTCTGGTTAAAAGTTGAAGAAAAATATTCAAACATGATTTCTTTCGCTTGTTAGTCGAAAAGTAAACCTTGAAAGAGAGAGAGCCTTACCTTATTGCCTTATTCTATGTTTGGGTTCCCCGAGGTCCCTCAGTCTGAGGCACCTCGTATATCCACCAGAGAGTTGCTACTGTATCTTCCGGTGTATTTTGCATCTTCCAGTCTTGGATGGTCTGGGATGCATCTTAGGTATTTATCGAGCTTATTCCTAAACCATCTACGCTCACTCCTGATATGTTTCTTAGATGAGCTGGCAGCGCATTAAATAGTCGCTGCATTATCGATGCTGGTGCGTTGTGGATTAATGTCCTGTGCGCCTTCCTTAGTTTTCTTGGTATAGTTTGAGAGAGAGAGAGAGAGAGAGAGAGAGAGAGAGAGAGAGAGAGAGAGAGAGAGAGAGAGAGAGAGATTCTTCAATGCATCAAAGTAACTGAGTACTTTTGAAATCGACTGTAGCCTACATGAAACCAAGTAATGAAATTTTATGTGAATTAAATCTTCAATGATTTTATGACACCACCAACATTTACATGAAATTTAATAGTCCTACCTAGTAACATTATTTCATCATACATCTATCAATTATAAAAAAAAAAAAAAGAGATTAAGAGAATTTTATTCTTTTCGTAGTGATAATCTGCTCTTTAGCTGTAGTAAGCAGGTCTTCTAGGACACAACAAAATCAAACCATTGTTTTCTAGACTTGGGTAATGCCTTAGTCTCTGTACCATGGCCTTCCACTGTCTTGGGTAAGAGTTCTCTTGCTTGAGGGTACACCCATGCACACTATTCTATCTTTTTCCTTATTTTCTTTCCTCACAAGGGTTGTAGCTTAGATAATAATAATAATAATAATAATAATAATAATAATAATAATAATAATAATAATAATAGTAATAATAATAATATTAATAATAATAATGATAATAATAATAATAAAAATAATAATAATAATAATAATAATAATAATAATAATAATAATAATAATATCACTTTGCATCTCTGGCAGTGATGAAAGCCTTGTTGCTCTTCCCCCCATCTATATTACTTAATATAACTGTAATTAACCGCCACCGATACTAACATATTAACCGCTGCCAATTCCAACATGTGTCATATTCTACGCAGATGGATTCTAAATGCATTCAACATAATTCAGAAGCCAACATAAAGATCTTATTTCGTTTATTGCCCGTCAAGCAATTACCATTTATTCTCGCTGCTGCCAAATTTGACCCCGGCGTGCGGTCAGATTTTATAGCAATTGCCTCGGTCATAAATATTTAATGCTTGTTTGAGTACATTTCATTAAGCAGGTCCCAGGTCCGACTCAGTCCCGCATTGGCTTCCTATTTAAGAGAGATTTTTATTTTGTTCGAGGGAAAAATTTTTCTTTTTTTTTTTCAATTCTGGTTTTATATTTTTTAATGCTCTTTCAAATTATTATTATTATTATAATTATTATTATTATTATCATTATTATTATTATTATTATTATTATTATTTTGTTTTTAGAGGAAAAGATTTGTTTTTTTCAATTCTGGTTTTGTATTTTTTAATGCTCTGTCAAATTATTATTATTATTTATTATTATTATTATTATTATTATTATTATTATTATCATTATTAGAAGCTAAGCTATAACCCTAGTTGGAAAAGCCAGATGCTATAAGCCCAAGGGTTCCAACAGGGAAAAATAGCACAGTCAGGAAAGGAAATAAAAGATAAATAAACGATATGAGAAGTAATGAACAATTAAAAAAAAATATTCTAAAAATAGTAACATCAAAACATCTTTCATACACAGTATAAACTATAAAAAGACTTATGTCAGCCTGTTCAACCTAAAAACATTTGCTGCAAGGGAGGACCAGGCAATGGCTGCTGATGACTCAGCAGGTAGCCCATAAGCCCCCTCTCCACCCCAGCTAAGACCTGGGAGGACCAGGCAATGGCTGCTGATGACTCAGTAGGTAGCCCATAAGCCCCCTCTCCACCCCAGCTAAGACCTGGGAGGACCAGGCAATGGCTGCTGATGACTCAGTAGGTAGCCCATAAGCCCCCTCTCCACCCCAGCTAAGACCTGGGAGGACCAGGCAATGGCTGCTGATGACTTGGTAGTTACCCCATAAACCCCCTCTCCACCCAAGCTAGGACCATAAAGGACCAGGCAATGGCTGCTGATGACTTAGCAGGTAGCCCATAAGCCCCCTCTCCACCCCAGCTAAGACCTGGGAGGACCAGGCAATGGCTGCTGATGATTTAGCAGGTAGCCCATAAGCCCCCTCTTCACCATAGCTAAGACCTGGGAGGACCAGGCAACGGCTACTTTTGACTTAGTAGGTAGCCCATACGCCCCCTTTCCACACAAGCTATGACCTGGGAGGACCAGGCAATGACTGCTGATGACTCAGTAGGTAGCCGATAAGGCCCCTTTCCATCCAAGCTACGACCAGGGAGAACCAGATAATGACTGCTAATGGCACAGCAGGTAGACATAAAGGCACCACAAGCCTTCCCACCTCCCATACTTAGCTCACAAGAATGGTGAGGTTGCAGACACTAAAGAAACTATCGAGTTCGAGCGGGACTCGAACCCCAGTCCAGCGATCACCAGGCAGGGGTGCTTCCAATAGCCCATTCTATCAATAGTACTTATTTAGCGATTTCACTACATATCTGGAATGAAGTAGAGAGGTAAAACACAGTTTCGCTCCGCAGTAATAACTTACTCTGCGGGGTTAATTATTCCGCAGATTATTCCGCAGTGGCTGTAAAGAATAAGGACAACGTCAATACTTCCCCCCCCCCCAACCCCCCCCCCCCCCCACCCCCGTCCTCCAAACTGGCATGAAACAGTAATTACCTGGTACCAATACTAACGTGATTTCATGTTGTGCTTCTCCCTGCAGATGGATTCGAAATGCATTAAACATGTTTCCGATGTCAGCATAAAGCACTAATTCGTTTACTAACCCATCAAGCAATTACCATTTAGTTTTCAGTGCTCCGAGTTTGTCCTCCCCCATTCGGTCTGATTTTATAGCAATTACCAGTAATAAATATTTAATGCTTGTGTTTGTACATTTCAATTAGCAGATCTACAGTCCCGGCTCTGTCGCTCGTTTGTTTCTCATTTAAAAGAGACTCTGTGTTTGCTGAGGCCATTTGCCTCTGCTTTCATTCAAATGCTTTAAAGCGCGAACGTTAATTATGTGCTTTCCCGGACCTGGCTAGCTTCAGTCGAAATGAAGGTCTCGTCTGTCGGCAACAGCGACTCTTTCCACGTATTTCCTCCCGTGTTGTAATTGTCTGATTTTCTTGATCTGAGCTCAGTCACATAGAGGTTTAATCTGGTATTTGGGAGGGGTAGATGTTGATGGTTTTGGCAGTGAGGGGTAGATGGAGATGGTTCGGCCAGTGATGGGTAGATGGAGATTGTTTGAGCCGTGAGCAGTAGATGGAGATGGTTTTGGGCAGTGAGGGGTAGATGGAGATGGTTTGAGCAGTGAGGGGTAGATGGAGATGATTTGTGCATTGAGAGGTAGATGGAGATTTCTTTTGGGCAGTGAGGGGTAGATGGGGATGATTTGGGCAGTGAAGGGTAGATGGAGATGGGTTTGGGCAGTGAGGGGTAGATGGAGATTGTTTGGGCAGTGAGGGGTAGATGGAGATGGTTTGAGCAGTGAGGGGTAGTAGGAGATGATTTGAGCAGTGTGGGGTAGATGGAGATGGTTTCAGCAGTGAGCAGTAGATGGAGATGGTTTCAGCAGTGAGCAGTAGATGGAGATGGTTTTGGGCAGTGAGGGGTAGATGGAGATTTTTTTTGGGCAGTGAAGGGTAGATGGGGATGATTTGGGCAGTGAGGGGTAGATGGAGATTTTTTTTGGGCAGTGAGGGGTAGATGGGGATGATTTGGGCAGTGAGGGGTAGATGGAGATTGTTTGGGCAGTGAGGGGTAGATGGAGATTGTTTGGGCAGTGAGGGGTAGATGGAGATGGTTTGAGCAGTGAGGGGTAGTAGGAGATGATTTGAGCAGTGTGGGGTAGATGGAGATGGTTTCAGCAGTGAGCAGTAGATGGAGATGGTTTTGGGCAGTGAGGGGTAGATGGAGATTTTTTTTGGGCAGTGAGGGGTAGATGGGGATGATTTGGGCAGTGAGGGGTAGATGGAGATTTTTTTTGGGCAGTGAGGGGTAGATGGGGATGATTTGGGCAGTGAGGGGTAGATGGAGATTGTTTGGGCAGTGAGGGGTAGATGGAGATGGTTTGAGCAGTGAGGGGTAGAAGGAGATGATTTGAGCAGTGTGGGGTAGATGGAGATGGTTTCAGCAGTGAGCAGTAGATGGAGATGGTTTTGGGCAGTGAGGGGTAGATGGAGATGGTTTGGGGAGTAAGGGGTAGATGGAGATTGTTTGGTCAGGGAGGGGTAGAGGGAAATGTTCTGGGCAGTGAGGGGTAGATGGAGATGATTTGGGCAGTGAGGGGTAGATGGAGATAGTTTGTGCATTGAGGGGTAGATGGAGATGGTTTGGGTTTGGAAATAAAGAAATAAATAAATGATGAGAGCAATTAACAATAAATCATTCTAAAAACAGTAACAACGTCAAAATTGATATGTCATATATAAACTATTAACAACGTCAAAAACTGATATGTCATATTTAAACATATACGAGCATATACAGGCATAAACAGGTTATCAGTGCGAGGGTAGAGTAATAATGATAATGTATACAAAAAACAAATTATAATAATGTTATAGCTTACGAGCGTGTGTGATACACCTGTGATACATTGTCCTTTGCTGACTCTATTTATTTAATAAAAACTGTCTTTAAAGAAAATTTTCTAACGTCAGATTCTTCCTTTACAATAAAGTGTTTTCAAATTGCATCTATATGAACCACTTATTTCAACACACATCACAGCTACATGTATGTACAATGATATTTGCTGTGTTCTAACATTGGTATTGTAGACCTAGGTCTAAATATATTTGGATCATACTCCTTGGCTGGCATTCTTTTTATTTAATAAAAACAGTTGTTAAATAAAATGGTATTCCTTTAAAATAACGTGTTTTCAAACATGATCTTCAAGAACGAATTATTTCAGCACGCACATCACAGCTATATGTATGTACAATCTAATTTGCTACTCATCTTCTTGAAGCTCTTGAGATTAGAATGTAATTTCTAGTATTACATTAGGCGTTAACGGATCAATGAACAAAGCCACTCATTTGTCTGTAATTCTGGAACAAAGCCTGTTCAATTTGTATTTCACGTGACATGAATGAATAACTATAGTCAATTCCTTTTAGTGAGGCAGAGTTCCACCGACTGGCTGCGGTGTCCTTTTAGCTCGGAAAAGTTTCCTGATCGTTGATTGGTTGAACAAGATAATTCTAGCCAATCAGCGATCAGGAATTTTTTCCGAGCTAGAAGGGCACCGCTACGGGTCGGTGCAAATGCGTCTCATTAAAAAAAATTGAGTATAGACTTTGTACCGTACGTGTTTCATACACGTTCGTATACTGTAGTGCAATTGTTTTTTTTTTTATCTTCTTTTCTCTCCCATACTGATAATAGTAAAACCTGTTTAAGCTTGCCATTGCGTGTTTTACAATGCAAATTTTTTTTTTTTTTTTTTTTTTTTTTTTTTTTTTTTTTTTTTGCATTTTCCCTCTCAACTGCTTGTATATAAGCTGGTAGTCTGTTGAATTAAACTTGCTTGTATTCACCTAGCCTCTCTGTTAGCACCTAACCAACATTTCTACAACTTTAACCAACTTAACAATATAGCCAAAAATCTTCCGTCACCGAGAACTCATTGAATTTGAAAATAGAATAAGCAGAATTAATCATCATTGAAAGTTAACCAAACATGATTTTTCAAAATCATCAACAATAATCGTCATTCTTCCAAAACTAGATAAAGAAACGGATGTTCTTTGACACTGTAAATATATTGATTGTACCAGTAAATGTTTTATCCCTTTTTAGTATTATTTATATCTACAGACATATCTAGTTTTCTCTCTCCTAAAACATTCCAGTTACCTGTCAGACTTTACATAGCATGTACAATTACTCATATAAGTTGGTGGATATCTGGGTATTTGAGAGATATTTCCATTTAAGCCCTTCCCGGACGACAGGTGTCTGGGAGGCTGAAACCAGCCAAATGTTCAGGTATGGGTTTCGCGCTCCCAGATACATGTCGTCCAGAAAGGGGTGAAATGAAAATCACTCAAACATCCGGATATACACCAACTTATATGAGTGACTACATTATTCACAAGACTATAATAAGCGCGTTTACACAATAATATAAAAAATAAGAGCACTTTGACTGGTATTTGATAATCACTGAAAGTTAAATAGGAGGGAATACTCTCTCTATGAATGTTGAATATATAGAAATCATTAGATTTTAAATTTCTTCCGTCCGTGAACTTTCAAGCAATCTTCATTTCGTTCAGTGAAATAACAACAACCAGAACGGGAACTCGGTAGAGCGCATACCTTCGGCAACGCCACATCACAATATAGGCAATTGAATTACGCACATTTTGGTACTAGTTACATGCGAATCGGATAAAAAATGACGATATAGCAAAAAGAAGTTTTTTAATTTTTCGTGACCTTGACTTTTGACCAAAACACTCCCAAAATCTAATCAAGTTGTCCTTGGATCATGGCTAATCATCCCACCAAATTTCAAGAGATTCGGTTAAATAGTTTTTGAGTTATGTGAATCACAAACAAAGAAACAAACATATATAAATAAATACATGCCTATCAAAATATAACCTTTGCAACGAAGTTGGCAAAGGTAATGAAAATGTAGCATATCAAAATAAATTCTAACATAGGTGAAAAGCAAAACCAAATGTTGATCATAAGTAGAATAATGTAACATTGCCTCGTCTGAATAAAGCATATTTCTCTAAAGTGACAAGGGAAACTGACGGTAATGAGGAAGGCCTATTGAGCAAGAAACAAAACCTTTCTTTTTTATGAAGCATAAAGAAAGGGCCAGATTTTATTAAACAAATCGAAGAAAAGAAGATATGGCCGCTCACCAAACACGCAAGGAATACGTAATCAATTTCTTCCCACTGTCGGTTCGCCTCCGACCAACAAGTTCTGATAAGGCTCCCCCCCCCCCCCCCCCCACACTCCCAAGTTGATGCTGACATGTACGTGAAAATAACTTGACTTTCACTTGATTTTCTCCCCTTGATCTACGTGACGTTCGCCCAGAATTATGATGAGCAAATGCCACGCTCTCCGTTGCAGTAAAGTAGCTGGTACTCGAGAAGGAATAATGCCACTCTTTGCGGTTTGTTCCCGACTTCGAAGAGGATAGGAAAAGAACAAAGAGAATAGGTTTGTTCCCGACTTCGAAGAGGATAGGAAAAGAACAAAGAGAATAGGTTTGTTCCCGACTTCGAAGAGGAAAGGAAAGGAATAAAAAGAATAGGTTTGTTCCCGATTTCGAAGAGGATAGGAGAGGAACAAAAAGAATAGGTTTGTTCCCGATTTCGAAGAGGATAGGAGAGGAACAAAAAGAATAGGTTTGTTCCCGATTTCGAAGAGGATAGGAGAGGAACAAAAAGAATAGGCTTGTTCCCGACTTCGAAGAGGATAGGAAAGGAACAAAAAGAATAGGTTTGTTTCCGACTTCGAAGAGGAAAGGAAGGAACAAAAAGAATAGGTTTGTTCCCGACTTCGAAGAGGATAGGAAAGGAACAAAAAGAATAGGTTTGTTCCCGACTTCGTAGAGAATAGGAAAGGAACAAAAAAAAATAGGTTTGTTCCCGACTTCGAAGAGGATAGGAAAGGAACAAAAAGAATAGGTTTGTTCCCGACTTCGAAGAGGATAGGAAAGGAACAAAAAGAATAGGTTTGTTCCCGACTTCGTAGAGAATAGGAAAGGAACAAAAAAAAAAAATAGGTTTGTTCCCGACTTCGAAGAGGATAGGAAAGGAACAAAAAGAATAGGTTTGTTCCCGACTTCGTAGAGAATAGGAAAGGAACAAAAAAAAAAAATAGGTTTGTTCCCGACTTCGAAGAGGATAGGAAAGGAACAAAAAGAATAGGTTTGTTCCCGACTTCGTAGAGAATAGGAAAGGAACAAAAAAAAAATAGGTTTGTTCCCGACTTCGAAGAGGATAGGAAAGGAACAAAAAGAATAGGTTTGTTCCCGACTTCGAAGAGGATAGGAAAGGAACAAAAAGAATAGGTTTGTTCCCGACTTCGTAGAGAATAGGAAAGGAACAAAAAAAAAAAATAGGTTTGTTCCCGACTTCGAAGAGGATAGGAAAGGAACAAAAAGAATAGGTTTGTTCCCGACTTCGTAGAGAATAGGAAAGGAACAAAAAAAAAAATAGGTTTGTTCCCGACTTCGAAGAGGATAGGAAAGGAACAAAAAGAATAGGTTTGTTCCCGACTTCGTAGAGAATAGGAAAGGAACAAAAAAAAAATAGGTTTGTTCCCGACTTCGAAGAGGATAGGAAAGGAACAAAAAGAATAGGTTTGTTCCCGACTTCGAAGAGAATAGGAAAGGAACGAAAAGAATCGTAAATTCATCTTAGCAACTCCATTTTGTAACCAGTGATATAATCATTATGATTTTCATGTATTTTCTGTTTTTTAAATAATTTATTGTTAATTTTTTCAAATCATTTATCTATTTCCTTATTTCCTTTCCTCACTGGGCTATTTTTCTCTGTAAGAGCCCTTTGGCCTATAGCATCTTGCTTTTCCAACTAGGGTTGTAGCTTGGCTAGTATTATTATTATTATTATTATTATTATTATTATTATTATTACTATCCAAGCTACAACCCTAATTGGAAAAGCAAGATGCTATAAGCCCAGGGGCTCCAATAGGGAAAAATAGCCCAGTGAGGAAAGGAAATAAGGAAATAAATAACTGAAGAGAACAAATTAACAATAAATCATTCTAAAAAAAAGTAACAACGTCATAACAGATATGTCATATACAAACTACTAACAACGTCAAAAACAAATATGTCATATATAAACTATAAAATACAACAAAAAAGCATTTGCTCCCACTTTGAACTTTTGAAGTTCTACTGATTCAACAACCCGATTAGGAAGATCATTCCACAACTTGGTAACAGCTGGAATAAAACTTCTAGAGTACTGCATAGTATTGAGCCTCGTGATGGAGAAGGCCTGGCTATTAGAATTAACTGCCTGCCTAGTATTACGAACAGGATAGAATTGTCCAGGGAGATCTAAATGTAAAGGATGGTCAGAGTTATGAAAAATCTTATGCAACATGCATAATGAACTAATTGAACGACGGTGCTAGAGATTAATATCTAGATCAGGAATAAGAAATTTAATAGACCGTAAGTTTCTGTCCAACAAATTAAGATGAGAATCAGCAGCTGAAGACCAGACAGGAGAACAATACTCAAAACAAGGTAGAATAAAAGAATTAAAACACTTCTTCAGAATAGATTGATCACCAAATATCTTAAAAGACTTTCTCAATAAGCCAATTTTT
>NC_090735.1:7183574-7186074 GCF_036898095.1 Palaemon carinicauda
AGGAGTAAAGTGAACATAATTCATTTATCCTTTAAAATAATTACTACATGTAGCAAAACAAATAGTAGTAAAGATGATAATGCAATGAAGGAATGATACCAAACTTTATCTTTAGCTTCAACATCGGCAATAACATACCCAGTTGCCATAAATTTGTCAGCTTAATGAAATAGCCTATCATCTAATATAAAACTTAAATTCTGAGGAGGCCATGGCTTATTGCACAGTGAAAAAAAATGACACAGACTTTATGAATGGCGGAACGATACATAAATGTGGATGGGGTATCTGTGCTAGCGTAGTAATACTACTGTAGCAGTAATTTCCGCAACAGTAGTATACATGAATTAAACATTTAGGCCAACTGCTGGGATCCTTGAGGATCATTTAGCACTTCTTACAACTACTGGAGAAATAAGTTTTTAGAGCCAGAACTTTAATTCTCTGATCCAACAATGCCCATGATAGCCTTCTGTGTTATCCAGAATTATAACGAGGCTAAAGTGGGTGGAGCCTCATGAAGTCATCATTCTGACGATAATTATTGGTGAAAGTTTAAAGCAAAATACAGTACCGGCTATTTTTTTTTTTTTTACAGTAAATAGATCGGTAGATAGACAATAAATAAAAATTGCTTGACATTGGATATAGCAGTTATCAAATCAAGCTTGTCTACTACGTTTTTGAAAATTACCAACTATTCCCTACACCTTGTCAGTCTGATTGTGAGCTATAAAGTAGACTGTAATTTCTTAGGAAACTTATTTTGGGAGTTAGACAAATAATCGAAGTGTTTTTGTATTTATTAACATATTTTGTTCGTTTGTTCATTAGGACAATTCTCAGTGGAGAGGTTTCAGAGTTCATAAAGGTGTACTGCTTTGCTTTTATTTACACTTTTGAGTTATTGTTGGCAGAGGTATAGACTTCGTTACGTATAACCAATCATCGATCGAGAAAGAGAGAAGAAATGCCGTCATAAGTTACGTAACGAGAGCGTTCGAAACCTTTTCTCTGAGTAAGTTGGCCCGTCTTCAAAAATCGTCACTTTTACTTAATAAAGTACCAAATTTATTCAACCTACGGAATGCAGAATATAGTCAAAATTTATGTGTAGATATAATGTGCATTCTGAATAAGCGTTATATTTATGAAATTTATAGAAAAAAAGTTATTGCGAAAAAACCGTGTTACAGAGGCCCTGAATCTCATAGTAGATGAAGTTGAATCAGTTTATTCATATTTTGGAGAGACCTATTGGTTTTCCTACACGATTTCACCCGACTATTTTGAGCATTTTTTCCTCACTCTGGTTTAAAGGCCGCTCATGAATGGCAGAAGCAAGGAACAGTGACATTACCCTAGCAAGCCGAACAATGCCCTATAGACTGACCATATACACATATGATTATAAATGAATATCATTTTTTATTTAAACATATCAAACCTTCGCTTAAGTATCACTGAAAGATTCCCAAATATTGAAAACGTAAAAACATCTACTGAAGTTATTTCAGCTTAAAGGGCTTAATTTGAAATATAAATGTAGAGCGACATTTTCCATTTTTTGTTAAAGTTATGTCAAGGCCATTGTTAAGGTAAAAATAAATGTCATATATGAAACGACTGAACAAAAGCACAAAATACTCTCTCTCTCTCTCTCTCTCTCTCTCTCTCTCTCTCTCTCTCTCTCTCTCTCTCTCTCTCTCTCTCTCTCTCTCTCTCTCTCTCTCTCTCTCTCTCTCTTGTCTTAACCCAACATAACTCACTTTTTCATTCTCAATTTTTCTTCGTCACTATTCCTATATTAAGTTCCTCTTGATTTCATTTTTCTGAGTTTTGTTCGATCTCTCTCTCCTCTCTCTCTCTCTCTCTCTCTCTCTCTCTCTCTCTCTCTCTCTCTCTCTATATATAATATATATATATATATATATATATATATATATATATATATATATATATATATATATATATATATATATATATATGTCAATTCATACATACTTATATATATATATATATATATATATATATATATATATATATATATATATATATATAGTATATATATATACAGTATATATATATATATATATATATATATATGTGTGTGTGTGTGTGTGTGTGTGTCAATACATACATACTTATATATATATATATATATATATATATAATATATATATATATATATATATATATATATATATATATATATATTTGTGTGCATTATATATATATATATATATATATATATATATATATATATATATATAAATATATTATATATAGCTATGTATGTAAACGACCATCGCTTTATGACGGCATTGTTGTAACTAACCATTGGTGACTTGAACTAACACGATGTAAAGGGCAACTTGTTTGATATTCTTTTGAAGTCTGACACCTGTCTGTCTACCTGTGATTACTTGAAATCATTCATGAAGGTAAAGTTGAAGCTTTTTCTATCGAGTTCAGAAAAGCAATTGAATAATATATGAAT
>NC_090735.1:7193574-7196074 GCF_036898095.1 Palaemon carinicauda
TAGTCATTTGTACCATCCTTCATAGTAATGACCATGTTTTCATAGTCATTTGTACCATCCTTCATAGTAATGACCATTTTTTCATAGTCATTTGTACCATCTTTTTATAGAAATGACCATGTTTTCATAGTCATTTGTACCATCATTCATAGTAATGACCATTTTTTCATAGTCATTTGTACCATCCGTCATGGTAATGACCATTTTTCATAGTCATTTGTACCATCCTTCATAGTATTGACCATGTTTTCATAGTCATTGTACCATCCTTCATGGTAATGACCATTTTTTCATGGTCATTTGTACCATCCTTCATGGTAATGACCATTTTTTCATGGTCATTTGTACCATCCTTCAAGGTAATAACCATTTTGTCGTGGTTATTTTAACGAGAAAGCGGTACTCTTAATACTATCAACTTCTATTAATAAGTTCTGAAGATGAAGCACCATTGAAAGACGAAATATATTGCAATATCTCTTACCACACAAACTATTGCAAATTATTATTACAGCTTCCCAGATCTGTGACGATTAGCATACGTATCATTTGCAGATTAATCGTTATTATTAGTATTTCATTTCAATGTTCCCCTAATGTTATACAACACGGTAATTCATTGACGGTGGTTAATATTCCCTTTTAATAATAATAACGATAAATGGATATGATGAATAGCTTGATAAAGTGGCGTAGGTTGTGTTGCAAATGTTTAATTTTCAATACAAAGGAATGAATTAACTCATGGAGTAGGAACAATAGAATAGCAAGTAATGACAGGGCTTTATCATTGTGGATAGTTCATGTCCAGTGAACCAATGCTTTACAAATGGTGTGTGACGGGCCGAGAGAAGGTTGTGACTCAAAGACAGGATGAAAGCAACTGAGTGAGTTTATTATAGAACACTCTCCTATATATACAAAAGCTCAAGACAACGGGAAATTTCATGTTCAAGAGAAAAACAGGCATGTTTATTCAGGTTCATTTTAGTGCGAGGGAAGAGCGAAGATACAAGCATAATATATACACAAAAGGCACTATGTACGATCGTGTGACACACGGTTGGTACAGGTGAATAAAGGAAGATTATAAATAAACGGTTCTGACACTGAGGTACCGGAGAGTGTCTGAATGAAGATCATAAAGAACCAAGCACAGAAGTTCCTCAACTTACGAACTTCATTGGTTCCAAGAGACTGTTTGTAAATCGAATTGATTGTAAGTAGAGTTGTTCGTAAGTCGAATTTTGTCAGCCGCATTTCGAGTTGGTCGAATTGCTCGTAAGTTGAATTACTTCACTCTCAGGCTTAATTAAGCCTAACCTGAATTCCATGCCTATGATTTCCAGCTAGAAAATTAGAAAAATAGTCAGGTTTCATATGAAATAGATATCAGGATATTACAAATATCGGTTTTCTTACTGCATTAAATGATATTATATTGTTTTATTACAGTTTTTTTTTATCGTATCTTTGTCATTTTCATTTAGATTAGTGTTTGTATCTACGAATGTTCGTAAATGGAAGTTTCGTTAAGTTGGGGACCTTCTGTAGTCACAACCTATAAGGAAAAGTTAATGAAGAATGTGATACAAGATCATACCAACAGATTTTTCTGATTTTCTTTGTTCAGTTAATAATTACAATAGGTAAGAGGAAACACGCTCTGACCTCATATATACCCAAAAAACATCTCTTTGAAGCATTCTAAGACAAAATCAAAATTTTGAGATTTTTGCAGCTAACCTCCATTGCTTGCCTCGGACTGCAATTACGGGAAAACTTTAATACCTTCAATGGCCCTTATAATTACTATAGGCAATTACCACATACTGTATATATTTATTATTCTGTAGTTTTGCACAGAAAGTGATTGAATGAAATACGGAAAGTACATAGGCCTACGTACTAATTATCCAGACTATACTTAGATGAAATTCTTGTCATTTCTGTTGCTTGAGGGTACACTCCGGCACACTAATCTGTCTTGATATATATTAATATATTGAAATGATATAATGATATATTAAAAAACGCTAAATTCTAATACACGTGACTTCCTAGTACCAATTGTACTTTCCCTTTCTTGTTGGAACCTTCTTTAACTACAACACGGCAGTTGAGGTTTCTGAGTGTACCTCTCCGGGTAACTCCTCGCACCAGGGTATCACAACGTCTGGCAATGCCACTCAGCGTGACCTTATGCTGTATATATATATATATATATATATATATATATATATATATATATATATATATATATATATATATATATACATATACATATATATATATATATATATATATATATATATATATATATATATATATATATATACTGTGTATATATATATATGTATATATATTTATATATATACATATATATATATATATATATATATATATATATATATATATATATATATATATATATATATATATATATATATATATGTATGTATATGTATATATACATATACATATATATATATATATATAT
>NC_090735.1:7203574-7256074 GCF_036898095.1 Palaemon carinicauda
CACCTGGCCCCTAATCCAAAGCCTTTTTCCGCTGCTTCTTCTCCTGCAGAGATGACTTTGCCTTCATAATTTGCCTTCCTTTCGTTCCAAAGTTCCCTTTGAAAGTCGTTTTCAGTTTCTTCTAATCTCGTTTCGAGCCATTAAAGCGATTTTGGAAAGGGGCTCTGGCTGGAGTCGATGGAGAGTCGATTTCTTCTTCTCTTTAATGCTGTTTCATTACGTCTTGGTTCTTGATGTAAAGTTGTTAAAAGGTTAATTAACTATGGTAGGGCTGTCACTTTAAATTTGAGACTGGGACTTACGTCTTGGTTCTTGATGTAAAGTTGTTGAAAGGTTAATTAACTTGGGTAGGGCTGTCACTTTAAATTTGAGACTGGGACTTACGTCTTGGTTCTTGATGTAAAGTTGTTAAAAGGTTAATCAACTTAGGTAGGGCTGTCACTTTAAATTTGAGACTGGGACTTACGTCTTGGTTCTTGATGTAAAGTTGTTAAAGGTTAATTAACTTAGGTAGGGCTGTCACTTTAAATTTGAGACTGGGACTGTACGTCTTGGTTCTTGATGTAAAGTTGTTAAAAGGTTAATCAACTTAGGTAGGGCTGTCACTTTAAATTTGAGACTGGGACTTACGTCTTGGTTCTTGATGTAAAGTTGTTAAAAGGTTAATTAACTTAGGTAGGGCTGTCACTTTAAATTTGAGACTGGGACTGTACGTCTTGGTTCTTGATGTAAAGTTGTTAAAAGGTTAATCAACTTAGGTAGGGCTGTCACTTTAAATTTGAGACTGGGACTGTACGTCTTGGTTCTTGATGTAAAGTTGTTAAAAGGTTAATCAACTTAGGTAGGGCTGTCACTTTAAATTTGAGACTGGGACTTACGTCTTGGTTCTTGATGTAAAGTTGTTAAAAGGTTAATCAACTTAGGTAGGGCTGTCACTTTAAATTTGAGACTGGGACTGTACGTCTTGGTTCTTGATGTAAAGTTGTTAAAAGGTTAATCAACTTGGGTAGGGCTGTCACTTTAAATTTGAGACTGGGACTTACGTCTTGGTTCTTGATGTAAAGTTGTTAAAAGGTTAATTAACTTAGGTAGGGCTGTCACTTTAAATTTGAGACTGGGACTGTACGTCTTGGTTCTTGATGTAAAGTTGTTAAAAGGTTAATCAACTTAGGTAGGGCTGTCACTTTAAATTTGAGACTGGGACTTACGTCTTGGTTCTTGATGTAAAGTTGTTGAAAAGGTTAATTAACTTAGGTAGGGCTGTCACTTTAAATTTGAGACTGGGACTGTACGTCTTGGTTCTTGATGTAAAGTTGTTAAAAGGTTAATTAACTTAGGTAGGGCTGTCACTTTAAATTTGAGACTGGGACTGTACGTCTTGGTTCTTGATGTAAAGTTGTTAAAAGGTTAATCAACTTAGGTAGGGCTGTCACTTTAAATTTGAGACTGGGACTGTACGTCTTGGTTCTTGATGTAAAGTTGTTAAAAGGTTAATTAACTTAGGTAGGGCTGTCACTTTAAATTTGAGACTGGGACTGTACGTCTTGGTTCTTGATGTAAAGTTGTTAAAAGGTTAATCAACTTAGGTAGGGCTGTCACTTTAAATTTGAGACTGGGACTTAACGTCTTGGTTCTTGATGTAAAGTTGTTGAAAGGTTAATTAACTTAGGTAGGGCTGTCACTTTAAATTTGAGACTGGGACTGTACGTCTTGGTTCTTGATGTAAAGTTGTTAAAAGGTTAATCAACTTGGGTAGGGCTGTCACTTTAAATTTGAGACTGGGACTTACGTCTTGGTTCTTGATGTAAAGTTGTTAAAAGGTTAATTAACTTAGGTAGGGCTGTCACTTTAAATTTGAGACTGGGACTTACGTCTTGGTTCTTGATGTAAAGTTGTTAAAAGGTTAATCAACTTAGGTAGGGCTGTCACTTTAAATTTGAGACTGGGACTTACGTCTTGGTTCTTGATGTAAAGTTGTTAAAAGGTTAATCAACTTAGGTAGGGCTGTCACTTTAGATTTGAGACTGGGACTGTACGTCTTGGTTCCTGATGTAAAGTTGTTAAAAGGTTAATCAACTTAGGTAGGGCTGTCACTTTAAATTTGAGACTGGGACTGTACGTCTTGGTTCTTGATGTAAAGTTGTTAAAAGGTTAATCAACTTAGGTAGGGCTGTCACTTTAAATTTGAGACTGGGACTTACGTCTTGGTTCTTGATGTAAAGTTGTTGAAAGGTTAATTAACTTAGGTAAGGCTGTCACTTTAAATTTGAGACTGGGGCTTTACGTCTTGGTTCTTGATGTAAAGTTGTTAAAAGGTTAATCAACTTAGGTAGGGCTGTCACTTTAAATTTGAGACTGGGACTGTACGTCTTGGTTCTTGATGTAAAGTTGTTGAAAGGTTAATTAACTTAGGTAGGGCTGTCACTTTAAATTTGAGACTGGGACTGTACGTCTTGGTTCTTGATGTAAAGTTGTTAAAAGGTTAATCAACTTAGGTAGGGCTGTCACTTTAAATTTGAGACTGGGACTGTACGTCTTGGTTCTTGATGTAAAGTTGTTAAAAGGTTAATTAACTTAGGTAGGGCTGTCACTTTAAATTTGAGACTGGGACTGTACGTCTTGGTTCTTGATGTAAAGTTGTTAAAAGGTTAATCAACTTAGGGTAGGGCTGTCACTTTAAATTTGAGACTGGGACTTACGTCTTGGTTCTTGATGTAAAGTTGTTGAAAGGTTAATTAACTTAGGTAGGGCTGTCACTTTAAATTTGAGACTGGGACTGTACGTCTTGGTTCTTGATGTAAAGTTGTTAAAAGGTTAATTAACTTAGGTAGGGCTGTCACTTTAAATTTGAGACTGGGACTGTACGTCTTGGTTCTTGATGTAAAGTTGTTAAAAGGTTAATCAACTTAGGTAGGGCTGTCACTTTAAATTTGAGACTGGGGCTTTACGTCTTGGTTCTTGATGTAAAGTTGTTAAAAGGTTAATCAACTTAGGTAGGGCTGTCACTTTAAATTTGAGACTGGGGCTTTACGTCTTGGTTCTTGATGTAAAGTTGTTGAAAGGTTAATTAACTTAGGTAGGGCTGTCACTTTAAATTTGAGACTGGGACTGTACGTCTTGGTTCTTGATGTAAAGTTGTTAAAAGGTTAATCAACTTAGGTAGGGCTGTCACTTTAAATTTGAGACTGGGACTTACGTCTTGGTTCTTGATGTAAAGTTGTTAAAAGGTTAATTAACTTAGGTAGGGCTGTCACTTTAAATTTGAGACTGGGACTGTACGTCTTGGTTCTTGATGTAAAGTTGTTAAAAGGTTAATCAACTTGGGTAGGGCTGTCACCTTAAATTTGAGACTGGGACTTAACGTCTTGGTTCTTGATGTAAAGTTGTTAAAAGGTTAATTAACTTAGGTAGGGCTGTCACTTTAAATTTGAGACTGGGACTGTACGTCTTGGTTCTTGATGTAAAGTTGTTAAAAGGTTAATCAACTTAGGTAGGGCTGTCACTTTAAATTTGAGACTGGGACTGTACGTCTTGGTTCTTGATGTAAAGTTGTTAAAAGGTTAATCAACTTAGGTAGGGCTGTCACTTTAAATTTGAGACTGGGACTGTACGTCTTGGTTCTTGATGTAAAGTTGTTAAAAGGTTAATTAACTTAGGTAGGGCTGTCACTTTAAATTTGAGACTGGGACTGTACGTCTTGGTTCTTGATGTAAAGTTGTTAAAAGGTTAATCAACTTAGGTAGGGCTGTCACTTTAAATTTGAGACTGGGACTGTACGTCTTGGTTCTTGATGTAAAGTTGTTGAAAGGTTAATTAACTTAGGTAGGGCTGTCACTTTAAATTTGAGACTGGGACTGTACGTCTTGGTTCTTGATGTAAAGTTGTTAAAAGGTTAATCAACTTAGGTAGGGCTGTCACTTTAAATTTGAGACTGGGACTGTACGTCTTGGTTCTTGATGTAAAGTTGTTAAAAGGTTAATTAACTTAGGTAGGGCTGTCACTTTAAATTTGAGACTGGGACTGTACGTCTTGGTTCTTGATGTAAAGTTGTTAAAAGGTTAATTAACTTAGGTAGGGCTGTCACTTTAAATTTGAGACTGGGACTTACGTCTTGGTTCTTGATGTAAAGTTGTTAAAAGGTTAATTAACTTAGGTAGGGCTGTCACTTTAAATTTGAGACTGGGACTGTACGTCTTGGTTCTTGATGTAAAGTTGTTAAAAGGTTAATTAACTTAGGTAGGGCTGTCACTTTAAATTTGAGACTGGGACTGTACGTCTTGGTTCTTGATGTAAAGTTGTTAAAAGGTTAATTAACTTAGGTAGGGCTGTCACTTTAAATTTGAGACTGGGACTGTACGTCTTGGTTCTTGATGTAAAGTTGTTAAAAGGTTAATTAACTTAGGTAGGGCTGTCACTTTAAATTTGAGACTGGGACTGTACGTCTTGGTTCTTGATGTAAAGTTGTTGAAAGGTTAATTAACTTAGGTAAGGCTGTCACTTTAAATTTGAGACTGGGGCTGTACGTCTTGGTTCTTGATGTAAAGTTGTTGAAAGGTTAATTAACTTAGGTAAGGCTGTCACTTTAAATTTGAGACTGGGGCTTTACGTCTTGGTTCTTGATGTAAAGTTGTTAAAAGGTTAATCAACTTAGGTAGGGCTGTCACTTTAAATTTGAGACTGGGACTGTACGTCTTGGTTCTTGATGTAAAGTTGTTAAAAGGTTAATTAACTTAGGTAAGGCTGTCACTTTAAATTTGAGACTGGGACTGTACGTCTTGGTTCTTGATGTAAAGTTGTTAAAAGGTTAATCAACTTGGGTAGGGCTGTCACTTTAAATTTGAGACTGGGACTGTACGTCTTGGTTCTTGATGTAAAGTTGTTAAAAGGTTAATCAACTTGGGTAGGTCTGTCACTTTAAATTTGAGACTGGGACTTACGTCTTGGTTCTTGATGTAAAGTTGTTAAAAGGTTAATCAACTTAGGTAGGCTGTCACTTTAAATTTGAGACTGGGGCTTTACGTCTTGGTTCTTGATGTAAAGTTGTTAAAAGGTTAATCAACTTAGGTAGGGCTGTCACTTTAAATTTGAGACTGGGGCTTTACGTCTTGGTTCTTGATGTAAAGTTGTTAAAAGGTTAATCAACTTAGGTAGGGCTGTCACTTTAAATTTGAGACTGGGGCTTTACGTCTTGGTTCTTGATGTAAAGTTGTTAAAAGGTTAATCAACTTAGGTAGGGCTGTCACTTTAAATTTGAGACTGGGACTTACGTCTTGGTTCTTGATGTAAAGTTGTTGAAAGGTTAATCAACTTAGGTAGGGCTGTCACTTTAGATTTGAGACTGGGACTTAACGTCTTGGTTCTTGATGTAAAGTTGTTGAAAGTATAATTAACTAGGGTAGGGCAGTCTCTTTAAATTTGAAACTGGGACTTAGTTTCTTGGTTCTGAATGTAAAGCTGCACTTGTTGGAAAGTTAATTAACTAGCTTAAGGCTGTCACGAATAGATTGTGCTATTAATTGCCATACTTTGCAAAACGTCTGAAAAGAGCTGCTTCATATCAAAAGCAAATTCCTTTCAACTATTTATAGTTTGAGAGTCAAGTCATTCGAACTATACTTCACCAACATGCCTTTGGACGTCCGCATTTGACAGAACCTTAAATTTCTAAAACCTTGGATTATTCTTCACATAATCGTAAATTCTGAAAGGAAATCACGAGCTGTATTGCCAATTAAAGGCATTCATTGAAAGGTAGCCATTGTCCACGTCATTTTCTCTTTTATATATGTTGGGGAAAATAATGACTATTGTTACTACGAAATGCCAAATGTTACTGACTTTACTCTAAAGCTGGAAATCATTCTATTCTAACTATCTGAACCGAAACTACGATAAAAGTTATTCAAATAAGTGTAAATTTAGCGTTTTACTTACAGAATGAAAATAAAACGCTAAATAAAATGGATCGGTAAATGGATAAGTGCCATAAGTGTGATAAACTAACTGGGATAAACAATGCAAAAGGGAAGTTGTATATAATGTTAACAAAATATAAGAACTTACGCCTCCTGCTGCCCTGCCTCTTCAAATAAACATTTCTTACTCTAGACTTGGTCATAAGAGAACAAAAAGAACATTATTGCAGGTTGTGGTGGCCGATGTGGTAACATCCCTGACTGGTGAACGCCAGACTGGGGTTCGAGTCCTACTCAAACTCGTTGGATTCTTTAGTCGCTGCAACCTCACCATCCTTGTGAGCTAAGGATTTGGGTTTGGGGGGAGCCTATAGGTCATCTGCTGAGTCATCAGCAGTTACTGCCTGGACCTCCTTGCTCCTAGCTTGGGTGGAGAGGGGCTTGGGCGCTGATCATATGTATATATGGTCAGTCTCTGGGGCATTGTCCTGCACGATAAGGCAATGTCATTGTCCCTGTCCTCTACCATTCATGAGCGACCTTAAAACTTTAAAATTCATACTTTTCTGGTCCATTTTCTGCTCTTACAGCATATCTTGTAGGCCGAATGCTAGACCAAAGATTTTGATTGTTTTGCACACGGACATGCTGCTCTGTCTTCTTTCTCTTCTTCTTGTTATTTTGAAGTTTTTGTAGTGACGGATCTAATTTAATGTTGTTACTGTTCTTGAAATATTTTATTTTGATTGATTGTTCTTCTCTTGTAGTTTATTTATTTCCTTGTTTTCTTTCATCGCTGAGTAATTTTTCCCTGTGGGACCTCTTGAGATTATAGCATCTTGCTTTTCCAATTAGGGTTATAGCTTAGCTTGTAATAATAATAATAATAATAATAATAATAACAATAATAATAATAATAATAATAATAATAATAATAATAATAATAATAATAATAATAATAATAATAGCTATTCAAGTAGCTACTGTAAGGATGTTATGCGAAATGGCTGTTAAGTACTAACAGAGAGACAAAGTGAATATAAGTTAGTTTATTTAATAAGATAACGAACTTATATACAAACAGTTCAGGGCAACAATGACACAAAAATTCATACAATATGAAACATACGTAGTCAAGCTTAAACCGGTTTTTCTGATATCAGAGAGAGAGAGAGAGAGAGAGAGAGAGAGAGAGAGAGAGAGAGAGAGAGAGAGAGAGAGAGAGAGCAGTAACATTACTGTGCACGACCGTGTATGAAACACGTACATGGGTATCACAGGCAACAATGAACAAATCTATAATTGTGAAATTATCAAATTTATTTTTTGGAGTCATGTGCTGGTTTTGCACTGGCATATTCTGCCATTAAGTAATTCCCCATCCCTGCTAAAATGCAAATTGACTCCATCCTCATTACCTTTGAGGATGCAAATCATATGCAAAACACGTACCACTTCTCACTGCTTTTTCACCAGCTGTTACTGTGACCTTTATGTTCCCTGGAAATGATTTCACGGAGCTTAAATGTTTGGCTGGAGAGCCTGGAATATTCCAATATTAGAGAGATTCCTTTCCGATCAAGCTTATCAAATCTTCTAAATCGCTAAGGTGGATGAATTATGAGATATGCAGCAGCCGGTATATGTAGTCAGTCACCAACAAACCCAGAAACCTGAATATGTAGTCAGTCACCAACAAACACAAGAGGCTATATATTTAGCCAGTCACCAACACACACAAGAAGCTGTATGTGTGGTCAGTCACTAACACACACAAGATACTGTATGTGTAGTCAGTCACCAACACACACAAGAAGCTGAATATGTAGTCAGTCACCAACAAACACAAGATACTGTATGTGTAGTCAGTCACCAACAAACACAAGATGTTGTATGTGTAGTCAGTCACCAACAGACACAAGAAGATGAATATGTAGTCAGTCACCAACAAACACAAGATGCTGTATGTGTAGTCAGTCACCAACACACACAAGAAGCTGAATATGTAGTCAGTCACCAACAAACACAAGATGCTGTATGTGTAGTCAGTCACCAACACACACAAGAAGATGAATATGTAGTCAGTCACCAACAAACACAAGATGCTGTATGTGTAGTTTGTCACCAACAAGCACAAGAAACTGTATGTGTAGTCAGTCACCAACAAACACAAGATGCTGTATGTGTAGTTAGTCACCAACACACACAAGAAGATGAATATGTAGTCAGTCACCAACAAAAACAAGATGCTGTATGTGTAGTCAGTAACCAACACACACAAGAAGCTGAATATGTAGTCAGTCACCAACAAACACAAGATGCTGTATATTAGTTAGTCACCAACAAGCACAAGATGCTGTATGTGTAGTCAGTCACCAACACACACAAGAAGATGAATATGTAGTCAGTCACCAACAAACACAAGATGCTGTATGTGTAGTTTGTCACCAACAAGCACAAGAAACTGTATGTGTAGTCAGTCACCAACAAACACAAGATGCTGTATATGTAGTTAGTCACCAACACACACAAGAAGATGAATATGTAGTCAGTCACCAACAAACACAAGATGCTGTATGTGTAGTCAGTCACTAACACACACAAGAAGATGAATATGTAGTCAGTCACCAACAAACACAAGATGCTGTATGTGTAGTTAGTCATCAACAAGCACAAGAAACTCTATCTGTAGTCAGTCACCAATAAACACAAGATGCTGTATGTGTAGTCAGTCACCAACACGCACAAGAAGATGAATATGTAGTCAGTCACCAACAAACACAAGATGCTGTATGTGTAGTTAGTCACCAACAAGCACAAAAAAAACTGTATGTGTAATCAGTCACCAATAAACACAAGATGCTGTATGTGTAGTCAGTCACCAACACACACAAGAAGATGAATATGTAGTCAGTCACCAACAAACACAAGATGCTGTATGTGTAGTTAGTCACCAAAAAGCTCAAGAAACTATATGTGTAGTCAGTCACCAACAAACACAAGATGCTGTATGTGTGGTCAGTCACCAACACACACAAGAAGCTGAATATGTAGTCAGTCACCAAAAAACACAAGATGCTGTATGTGTAGTCAGTCACCAATACACGCAAGAAGATGAATATGTAGTCAGTCACCAACAAACACAAGATGCTGTATGTGTAGTTTGTCACCAACAAACACAAGAAACTGTATGTGTAGTCAGTCACCAATAAACACAAGATGCTGTATGTGTAGTCAGTCACCAACACACACAAGATGCTGTATGTGTAGTCAGTCACCAACACACACAAGAAGCTGAATATGTAGTCGGGCACCAACAAACACAAGATGCTGTATGTGTAGTTAATCATCAACAAGCACAAGAAACTGTATTTGTAGTCGTCACCAACAAACACAAGATGCTGTATGTGTGGTCAGTCACCAACACACACAAGAAGCTGAATATGTAGTCAGTCACCAACAAACACAAGATGCTGTATGTGTAGTCAGTCACCAATACACACAAGAAGATGAATATGTAGTCAGTCACCAACAAACACAAGATGCTGTATGTGTAGTTTGTCACCAACAAACACAAGAAACTGTATGTGTAGTCAGTCACCAATAAACACAAGATGCTGTATGTGTAGTCAGTCACCAATAAACACAAGATGCTGTATGTGTAGTCAGTCACCAACACACACAAGAAGCTGAATATGTAGTCGGGCACCAACAAACACAAGATGCTGTATGTGTAGTTAATCATCAACAAGCACAAGAAACTGTATTTGTAGTCCGTCACCAACAAACACAAGATGCTGTATGTGTAGTCAGTCACCAACACACACAAGAACATGAATATGTAGTCAGTCACAAACAAACACAAGATGCTGTATGTGTAGTCAGTCACCAACACACACAAGAAGATGAATATGTAGTCAGTCACCAACAAACACAAGATGCTGTATGCGTAGTTAGTCACCAACAAGCACAAGAAACTGTATGTGTAGTCAGTCACCAACAAACACAAGATGCTGTATGTGTAGTCAGTCACCAACACACACAAGAAGATGAATATGTAGTCAGTCACCAACAAACACAAGATGCTGTATGTGTGATCAGTCACCAACACACACAAGAAGCTGAATATGTAGTCAGTCACCAACAAACACAAAAAGCTGTATGTGTAGTCAGTCACCAACACACACAAGAAGCTGAATATGTAGTCGGGCACCAAAAAACACAAGATGCTGTATGTGTAGTTGGTCACCAACAAGCACAAGAAGCTGAATATGTAATCAGTCACCAACAAACACAAGAAGCTGAATATGTAGTCAGTCACCAACAAACATAAAAAGCTGTATGTGTAGTCAGTCACCAACACACACAAGAATATGAATATGTAGTCAGTCACCAACAAACACAAGATGCTGTATGTGTAGTTAGTCACCAACAAGCACTAGAAACTGTATGTGTAGTCATTCACCAACAAACACAAGATGCTGTATCTGTAATCAGTCACCAACACACAAGAAGCTGAATATGTAGTCAGTCACCAACAAACACAAAAAGCTGTATGTGTAGTCAGTCACCAACACACACAAGAAGATGAATATGTAGTCAGTCACCAACAAACACAAGATGCTGTATGTGTAGTCAGTCACCAACACACACAAGAAGATGAATATGTAGTCAGTCACCAACAAACACAAGATGCTGTATGTGTAGTCAGTCACCAACACACACAAGAAGATGAATATGTAGTCAGTCACCAACACACACAAGAAGATGAATATGTAGTCAGTCACCAACAAACACAAGATGCTGTATGTGTAGTCAGTCACCAACACACACAAGAAGATGAATATGTAGTCAGTTACCAACAAACACAAGATGCTGTATGTGTAGTCAGTCACCAACACACACAAGAAGATGAATATGTAGTCAGTCACCAACACATACAAGAAGATGAATATGTAGTCAGTCACCAACAAACACAAGATGCTGTATGTATAGTCAGTCACCAACACACACAAGAAGATGAATATGTAGTCAGTCACCAACACACACAAGAAGATGAATATGTAGTCAGTCACCAACACACACAAGAAGATGAATATGTAGTCAGTCACCAACAAACACAAGATGCTGTATGTGTAGTCAGTCGCCAACACACACAAGAAGCTAAATATGTAATCAGTCACCAACAAACACAAAAAGCTGTATTTGTAGTCAGTCACCAACAAACACATGAAGGTGTATGTGTAGTCAGTCACCAACACACACAAGAAGATGAATATGTAGTCAGTCACCAACAAACACAAGATGCTGTATGTGTAATCAGTCACCAACACACACAAGAAGCTGAATATGTAGTCAGTCACCAACAAACACAAAAAGCTGTATGTGTAGTCAGTCACCAACACACACAAGAAGCTGAATATGTAGTCGGGCACCAAAAAACACAAGATGCTGTATGTGTAGTTGGTCACCAACAAGCACAAGAAGCTGAATATGTAATCAGTCACCAACAAACACAAGAAGCTGAATATGTAGTCAGTCACCAACAAACATAAAAAGCTGTATGTGTAGTCAGTCACCAACACACACAAGAATATGAATATGTAGTCAGTCACCAACAAACACAAGATGCTGTATGTGTAGTTAGTCACCAACAAGCACTAGAAACTGTATGTGTAGTCATTCACCAACAAACACAAGATGCTGTATCTGTAATCAGTCACCAACACACACAAGAAGCTGAATATGTAGTCAGTCACCAACAAACACAAAAAGCTGTATGTGTAGTCAGTCACCAACACACACAAGAAGATGAATATGTAGTCAGTCACCAACAAACACAAGATGCTGTATGTGTAGTCAGTCACCAACACACACAAGAAGATGAATATGTAGTCAGTCACCAACAAACACAAGATGCTGTATGTGTAGTCAGTCACCAACACACACAAGAAGATGAATATGTAGTCAGTCACCAACACACACAAGAAGATGAATATGTAGTCAGTCACCAACAAACACAAGATGCTGTATGTGTAGTCAGTCACCAACACACACAAGAAGATGAATATGTAGTCAGTTACCAACAGACACAAGATGCTGTATGTGTAGTCAGTCACCAACACACACAAGAAGATGAATATTTAGTCAGTCACCAACACATACAAGAAGATGAATATGTAGTCAGTCACCAACAAACACAAGATGCTGTATGTATAGTCAGTCACCAACACACACAAGAAGATGAATATGTAGTCAGTCACCAACACACACAAGAAGATGAATATGTAGTCAGTCACCAACACACACAAGAAGATGAATATGTAGTCAGTCACCAACAAACACAAGATGCTGTATGTGTAGTCAGTCGCCAACACACACAAGAAGCTAAATATGTAATCAGTCACCAACAAACACAAAAAGCTGTATTTGTAGTCAGTCACCAACAAACACATGAAGGTGTATGTGTAGTCAGTCACCAACACACACAAGAAGCTGAATATGTTGTAGGGCACCAAAAAACACAAGATGCTGTATGTGTAGTTGGTCACCAACAAGCACAAGAAGCTGAATATGTAGTCAGTCACCAACAAACTCAAGAAGCTGAATATGTAGTCAGTCACCAACAAACATAAAAAGCTGTATGTGTAGTCAGTCACCAACACACACAAGAACATGAATATGTAGTCAGTCACCAACAAACACAAGATGCTGTATGTGTAGTCAGTCATCAACAAACACAAGATGCTGTATGTGTAGTTAGTCACCAACAAGCACAAGAAACTGTATGTGTAGTCAGTCACCAACAAACACAAGATGCTGTATGTGTAATCAGTCACCAACACACACAAGAAGAACATGTAGTCAGTCACCAACAAACACAAGATGCTGTATGTGTAGTCAGTCACCAACACACACAAGAAGATGAATATGTAGTCAGTCACCAACAAACACAAGATGCTGTATGTGTAGTCAGTCACCAACACACACAAGAAGATGAATATGTAGTCAGTCACCAACACACACAAGAAGATTAATATGTGGTCAGTCACCAACAAACACAAGATGCTGTATGTGTAGTCAGTCACCAACAAACACAAGATGCTGTATGTATAGTCAGTCACCAACACTCACAAGAAGATGAATATGTAGTCACTCACCAACACACACAAGAAGATGAATATGTAGTCAGTCACCAACAAACACAAGATGCTGTATGTGTAATCAGTCACCAACACACACAAGAAGATGAATATGTAGTCAGTCACCAACAAACACAAGATGCTGTATGTGTAGTCAGTCACCAACACACACAAGAAGCTAAATATGTAATCAGTCACCAACAAACACAAAAAGCTGTATTTGTAGTCAGTCACCAACAAACACATGAAGGTGTATGTGTAGTCAGTCACCAACAAACACAAGTGCTGAATATGTAGTCAGTCACCAACACACACAAAAAGCTGAATATGTAGTCAGTCACCAACAAACACAAGTGCTGAATATATAGTCAGTAACCAACACACACAAAAAGCTGAATATGTAGTCAGTCACCAACAAACACAAGATGCTGTATGTGTAGTTAGTCACCAACAAGCACAAGAAACTATGTGTAGTCAGTCACCAACAAACACAAGAAGCTGTATGTGTAGTCAGTCACCAACAAGCACAAGAAGCTGTATGTGTAGTCAGTCACCAACAAACACAAGATGCTGTATGTCTAGTCACTCACCAACACACACAAGAAGATGAATATGTAGTCAGTCACCAACAAACACAAGATGCTGTATGTGTAGTCAGTCACCAACACACACAAGAAGCTAAATATGTAATCAGTCACCAACAAACACAAAAAGCTGTATGTGTAGTCAGTCATCAACAAACACAAGATGCTGTATGTGTAGTCAGTCACCAACACGCACAAGAAGATGAATATTTAGTCAGTCACCAACAAACACAAGATGCTGTATGTGTAGTTAGTCACCAACAAGCACAAGAAACTGTATGTGTAGTCAGTCACCAACAAACACAAGATGCTGTATGTGTAGTCAGTCACCAACACACACAAGAAAATGAATATGTAGTCAGTCACCAACAAACACAAGATGCTGTATGTGTAGTTGGTCACCAACACACACAAGAAGCTAAATATGTAATCAGTCACCAACAAACACAAAAAGCTGTATGTATAGTCAGTCACCAACAAACACATGAAGGTGTATGTGTAGTCAGTCACCAACGCACTCAAGACGCTGAATATGTAGTCAGTCACCAACACACAAAAAAAGCTGAATATGTAGTCAGTCACCAACAAACACAAGTGCTGAATATGTAGTCAGTCACCAACACACACAAAAAGCTGAATATGTAGTCAGTCACCAACAAACACAAGATGCTGTATGTGTAGTTAGTCACCAACAAGCACAAGAAACTGTATGTGTAGTCAGTCACCAACAAACACAAGATGCTGTATGTGTAGTCAGTCACCAACAAGCACAAGAAGCTGTATGTGTAATCAGTCACCAGAAAACCCAAAAAGTTCTAGTTCCAGGTAGTAGTGTGCCTTGTGATAAGGTAGGAAAATATTGACATTTATCCAACAAGTAAAAGTGTGTTATGCTTCATCGAATAATGAGTTCAGGATGTAAAGTGAAGATGGAGACTAGGGAATAGTTTACGAGAAAATGGAAACAATTAGATATATTGGATTATGCAAAATACTTTTCACGGGATAGATTCCGTCTTATACCGTCTTTCACGAGGAAAATCATGTTTCAAACGAAAATTAACACCGATTATTAGTAAGATATAAGCTTCGAAATCTGCCCCTTTTCATCATAAAGGTAGTATAAATCTCAGAGTCCGATGAGAAAAATCATAGTGCTGATCTTAGTGTCTGCTGAGATACATCACATAGGAGCCTAGTAACCTCAGAGTCAGCTGAGACATAAGTATTATGTCAACTGAGTAAGGGTTTGTGTATGGCCATGATTAGCAAACCTGCTTCAGGTTGATTTGCTGTGACCGATCAGACGAAAATCTTCCACCATCACCAATTCACACTGACCAACGTGGTGATGATAATTAGCCAAACCCCATATATGGATTGGAATGTCTGAGGCCTTTGTCCTGAAGTGGACTAGAAACAAATGCATATATATGTATATATATATATATATATATATATATATATATATATATATATATATATATATATATGTATATATATGTGTGTGTGTGTGTGTGTGTATTCAAATAAGTCGGGAATCGGCCGGGAATCGAGCCCTGGTCCGGCAAACTTGTAGAGACAGTGACTACTACTTGGCCACGTGTGTGTGTGTGTGTAGAGAGAGAGAGAGAGAGAGAGAGAGAGAGAGAGAGAGAGAGAGAGAGAGAGAGAGAGAGACTTTAAGTCATCCAAACTCTAAAGGGTATTGCTGTAGAATCATTTATTTTGTGCTTGAGGGATGAAATCAGCAGTTAAGCGAAAGATTGACCTTGGAATAAAATGTAAAAATGTCATTGTCATATCAATTGATTCCAAATCACTCAGTAAGCCACATATGTATTAAGAGATTATTCAATTCTTTGAGCTTCGATCTCCAGGTAAGCACAGACGTAGTTTGCTGGACGTTGAATAACTGCTCTTTTTTTTTTTTTTTTAATCGATTCTACGACCTTTTCCTAAGGATTAAATGCCAAAGTAATTATTCTAAAATGAGAAATGTCATTTGCTCATTTGCAACGACTCGCAGGTTTGCCGTTTTATCTTGGAAAAGTTTCCTAAATTGATTGGTTGAACTAGATAATTCTAACCAATCAGTTAGTAAGAAACTTTTTCGAGCTAAAAGAGCACCCCTGCGAGTCTGTGCAAATGCACCTCATTAAAAAAGATTGAGTATATTATTATTATTATTATTATTATTATTATTATTATTATTATTATTATTATTATTATTATTATTATTATTATTATTATTATTATTATTATCATTGTTGTTGTTTTTATTATTATTATTACTTGCTAAGCTACAACACTAATTGGCTCTAATAGGGAAAATAGCAAACATTAAAGTAAATATTTCCCATATAAACTATAAAATATTTAACAACACAAGAGGAAGATAAATTAGATAGAATAGTGTGCCCGAGTGTACCCTCAAGCAAGAGATGTCTAACCCAAGACAATGGAAGACCGTAGGTCAAGAGTCTCTTCTGTCCTTACCAAGAGGAAAGTAGCCACTGGGCTATGGCACTACCCAAGACCAGAGAACAATGGTTTGATTTTGGAGTGTCCTTCTCCAACAAGAGATGCTTACCATAGCTAAAGAGTCTCTTCTACCCTTACCAAGAAGAAAGTGGGCCCTGAACAAATACAGTGCAGTAGTTAACGCCTTTGGTAAGGAGGATTTGTTAGATAGGACCTACTGAATTATTGCTATCATACTCAGCGCACTTTATGGTTCCATATCTGAAATTCATGGAAAATAGTCCCTGAGGAAACTCCCTCGTCAAAGGATTTTAATTATTTGTCCGTCGAATCTCTTTCCGTTTACTAAGCCGACAGTTGTTTGCCTTCCCTGTTAACTCATTCTTCTCGCAAACATACTCCATGTCTCTTTGCAGTCTCGCATTTCTGTTGACGCTGGAAAGCGACCCATTGCATGAAAAGAAGCCAATCCAACTTGCAATGCAGTTCTCCAACACAAATATTAACATGTCGTCATATCATGACTTAACTGTTAATTACTTCAACTTCAAATTTGTCTTAGCGTCAGTTTTTCTTGCGAAGTTTTTTGGATATGTCAGGAAGGATTTTAGTATTGTTTTTCATCTTATATAATGGCTCCTCTTCTTAAGAACTATATCGAATTATTTCTTCTTCCGAATATCAATTTGGAGAGACCCGCTTTTATAAATTCAAACGCATTATACCAGCACATTATTATTATTATTATTATTATTATTATTATTTTTATTATTATTATCAGCTAAGCTACAACCCTAGTTGGAAAAGCACGATTTTATGAGCCCAAGGGCTCCAACAGGGAAAAATAGCCCAGTGAGGAAAGAAAATAAGGAAGTAAATAAACGATATGATATTTAATGAACAAGTAAAACAACATTTTAAAAACAGTAACAATATCAAAACAGAGATTCCATATATATACTGTAAAATTACTTATGTCAGCCTGTTCAACATAAAAACTTTTGATGCAATTTTGAGCTTTTGAAGTTCTCTCTCTCTCTCTCTCTCTCTCTCTCTCTCTCTCTCTCTCTCTCTCTCTCTCTCTCTCTCTCTCTCTCTCTCTCTCTGTTGTAATAACAGTGATCGATGGACGTAAGTGAACCTCCCTTATTTTAAAATTTCATCAAAATTCATCCGTAAAATTTCGAGTTGGGCTGGCAACAAACATACAAGCAAACAAACAAATAGACAGATGTGATATATGGTTATAGTAATCAGTAAATGAAGGGCACTGAAACAGCTCCCCCACCCCCCCCCCCCCCCCCGCCCCACCCCCAAAAAATACACTTTTCCAAAATGAGAATCCTATAATGCTATTCGAAATTTGAACCATTTATATCCCAGACATCACACCTTATTAATATCTTATTAAGGGAAACATTTGCAAATGATGTGTTAAGTAAAACTATCCTCTTGGTAAGGGTAGAAGAGACTCTTTAGCTATGGTAAGCAGCTCTTCTAGGAGAAGGACACTCCAAAATCAAGACATTGTCCTCTAGTCTTGGATAGTGCCATAGCCTCTGTACCATGACCTTCCACTGTCTTGGATTAGAAATCTCTTGCTTGAGGGTACGCTTGGGCACACCATTCTATCTTATGTCTTTTCCTCTTGTTTTGCTAAATTGTTATGGTTTATTTAGAAAATATTTATTTTAATGTTGTTACTGTCCTTTAAATATCTTATTTCTCCTTGTTTCCTTTCCTCGCTGGGCTATTTTCCCTGTTTTGGCCCCTGGGAGTATACCATCCTGCTTTTCCAACAAGGGTTGTAGCTTGGCAAGTAATAATAATATCCCCGATATCACACCTTATTAATATCTAATCAAGAGAAACCTTTGCAAATGATTAATTAAGTAAAACTCATTTATATTAATCAGCATAACTTTAATAAATGGAGATTTCTGGCATCTATGGTATCTCAAGTCCGTGTTAATTACCTAGAATTTAATAACGCCTTGATATTGCTGGAGCTTTTGGCGAAGTTGATCACATCACATTCTCGTAAAAGTTCAGAGATACAAATTGGTGAAACCGTATATGACTACTTCTATGGTTTCCTCTCAAATCAAATAGTTTGAGGATGAGCTAAAGTTTTATTCGGTAACCAAACACCCACTGTGAAAAAAAAAAATAGCATTCGGGATATGGTTTGGTTCGTCAATGTCTTAGGCGATATTATTATTATTATTATTATTATTATTATTATTATTATTATTATTATTATTATTATTATTACATGCTATGTAAACCCCTAGTTGAAAAAGCACCTTTAAGCACAAGGGCTCTAACAGAGAAAATGGTTGTGTGGAAAGGAAACAAGGTAACAGATAGAATAGTATGCCTTAATGTACCCTCAAGCTAGAGAACTCCCCAATACAGTGGAAAACCATGGTACAGAGGCTATGGCACTACCCAAGACTAGAGAACAATGGTTTGATTTTGGAGTGTCCTCCTAGGAGAGCTGCTGAGTCTAGCACAAACCTAGAACAAGGTTTAGATACTCTGTTTATAACATCATATGATATATATCAAAATTTAGGTAAGATTGCTTGAGAAACACTATTCACACTCACAGCCTTGTAACCTATGGAATTCACTCCTTTCTAGCCTCCTGGCTAGTACAGTGATAGCGTGTTTGCCTAGCATTCGCATGGCGGCAGATCGATCCCTGTCCGAGACCGTGAGTTTAAGCTGTTTACTGGGGACGCCGATGCTGTGGCTGAGCACCACGGTAGGAGGTTGGGCTTGCCCAGCTGACGTTCTGGTGAGCATCTATTCTGATGAAACTGGAACTGAAACAGCCACCTTTAACATTTAATCAGACAGTTCAAAGTTAAAATCTAAAGAGAAATTAGACATATTCTTGATTAAGTTGTTAGATAAGATAGCACCTTGGGTAGTGCCATAGCCTCTGTACCATGGTCTTCCACTGTCTTGGGATAGAGTTCTTTTGCTTGAGGATACACTCGGGCACACTATTCTACATTGTTTCTCTTCCTCTTGTGTTTTTTTTATTTTTTAAGCTTTTATAGTTTATATATGAGGATCAAATTTAATATTGTTAATGTTCTTAAAATATTTTATTTTTATTTTTTATTACTTCTCTTGTAGTTTATTTCCTTGTTTCCTGTCCTCACTGAGCTATTTTTCCCTGTTGGAGCCCCTGGGCTTATAGCATCTTGCTTTTCCAACTAGGATTATATCTTAGCTGATAATAATAATAATAATAATAATAATAATAATAAGAAGAAGAAGAAGAAGAAGAAGAAGAAGAAGAAGAAGAAGAATAAGAATAATGATAATAATAATAATAATAATAATAATAATAATAATAATAATAATAATAATAATAATAATAATAATAATGATAATAATATTTAAACAACTTCCATGCAAAGTATAATTGTAATGAGGTCAGACATATTGTTTGATTTCAATGCCAGATCTGATGTTCTAATTTGTTTTGATTATTTAGTTTGAGTCATCAACACCCATTGCCTGGCCCTCCCTAGCTTGGGTGGAGAGGGGACTTGGACGCTGATTATATGTATATATGGTCAGTCTCTAGAGCATTGTCCTGCTTGATAGGACAATGTCACTGCCCCTTGCCTCTACCATTCATGAGTGGCCTTTAAACCTTTAAACGTTTTGATTCAATTATGAAAGGCCATCAAGGAGGTGTTCTATACATCTACCACTACAGACTATTCTAATATATAGTGATGGGAGAATGATGAAGGGACAGAAGAATAATGAGGGAAGTGAGGAAAGAGAGGGGAAGAGATAGGATAGGAGCGATAAAAAGGGTGAAAATGTTAAGGGTGTTGAAGGATTCCGTCAAATACGTCAACATGACGTATTATTATTCACAAGTAAACTACAAAATTAACACATAGAGTAATATGGTACGTCTGTCATAGATTTGGTAGGGATGTTAAAAGTAGTGGGATGAAATATCCTGCTGATCCTAAAATTAATCTAGGGGATATATGTGTTAAAAGGTTTTTGTCCTCTGTTCAAATGAATAGTAGCACACAAACACACACACACACACTTATATATATATATATATATATATATATATATATATATATATATATATATATATATATATATATATATATATATATATATATATATTTATATATATATAGCCTATATATGTGTAATATATTATATATATACACACACACACACACACATATATATATATATATATATATATATATATATATATATATATATATATATATATATATATATATATATATATATACATATATATATATATATATATATATTATATATATATATATATAGATGACCGCGGAGGTAGCAGCAATAGGGAATTCAGCCTTATGAAGCTTCATCTGTGGTGGATAACGGGGGAGGGTGGGCTGTGTCACCCTAGCAATACCAGCTGAACTCGGTTGAGTCCCTTGTCAGGCTGGGAGGAACGTAAAGAGTAGAGGTCCCCTTTTTGTTTTGTTTCATTTGTTGATGACGGCTGCCCCCCAAAATTGGGGGAAGTGCCTTGGTATATGTATGTATGTATATAGATATACTGTATATAATTGTATGTATATATATATATATATATATATATATATATATATATATATATATATATATATATATATATGTGTGTGTGTGTGTGTGTGTGTATGTGTGTGTGTGTGTGTGTGTCTGTGTGTGTATGTGTGTGTATTATGATTTATAAAACCGATCATTAATGAAGATTAAAACCATCCCCAGCAATTAATTTGTGGTTACTATTCGTTAACGTCTCTCGCAATTTTTCTTTTAAAACTCCCATAATTCAGATAAAATCTTTTGATTGCCTCCTAATTTAGAAAGCCATCTTTCTTCTCTCCTTGGGACTTCTTCGAGTAATGTGTAAAAGATTATAATGGGCCATTTTTACTGCAACTTTCCAACTATGAATTCTATATTAGAACCATCTTTTCATGGAGCATGCTTCGTTGACTTAGGTTTAAAGGGCTTGAAGGTTTAAAGGCCGCTTATGAATGGCTGAGGCAAGGGACAGTGACATTGCCCCATCAAGCAGGACAATGGCCTAGAGACTGACTCTATATACATATAATCAGTGTCCAAGCGCCCCCCCCCCCCCCCCCCCCAGCTAGGACCAAGGAGGGATAGTGACATTACCCTATCAAGCTGGACAATGCCCTAGAGACTGACTATATATACATATAATCGGTGCCCAAACCCCCTCTCCACTCTAGCTAAGACCAAGGAGGCCCAGGCAATGACTGCTGATGATTCAGCAAATAGACCTATACGCTCCCCAAACTCCCCAACCTTACCTCACAAGGATAGTAGGGTTGCAATGACCAAAGGAACTAATGAGTTTGAGCGGGGCTCGAACCCCAGTCTGGCGATCACCAGGCAGGGACGTTACCAAATTGAGTTGCTACATAATCTATATTGCTTTGTTTCATCTATTAAATGTTTTGTAAGTTATTGCTTTGGGTATTTGATCGGATGGTGTACCAGTGACGTCATTTAGTATCTCATTTGACCGAGGGCAAAATAAAGCTTTTGATTATTTGAAAAAGAGGAAATTTTCCACACCATTGAGTCAAGCTCAACTCTTGCTCTTGCAGAGTGGCCCCGAATAATTTCGGGACTGAAATATGTATATATATATATATATATATATATATATATATATATATATATGTGTGTGTGTGTGTGTGTGTGTGTGTGTACATATATATATATATATATATATATATATATATATATATATATATATATATATATATATATGTATGTGTATATATGTGTGTGTATGGGTGTTTATATATACATACACACACACACACACACACATATATATATATATATATATATATATATATATATATATATATATATATATATATGTATATTTATATTTATATATATACATGTATATATATATATATATATATATATATATATATATATATATATATATATATATATATATATATATATATTTATATATATCTATGTGTGTGTATGTGTGTGTGTGTTTTAAATCATTAACCCTAATGGATAATAAAATGATACTATTATAAATATAAGCTATAAAATATATATGAAAAAATAAAGATCTGATATAGAGAAATTTTAATTTTATCTATCAAACCTGTACTTCTTAAAAACGTTAAAATCTTAAAAACAGAGAAACGGAATCTGATAAAATAGAAAACTTTTTTCTGACTAAATCAAACATCTTTCTCATCTAAAAACTTTACAATAAAAAGATATATATATTGTATGGTTAGAATGCCGTCACTGTTATTGTGGTTGTGGTGGTCGATGTGGTAACGTCTTTGTCTGGTAATCGCCAGGCAGAGGTTTGAGTCCCCCTCAAACTCGTTAGTTCCTTTGGTCTCTGTAACATCACAATCCTTGTGAGCTAATAATTCGGGATTTGAGGAGCCTATAGGTCTCTCTGCTGAGTCTTCAGCAGACATTACCTATCCCTCTTTGGTCCTAGCTCGGGTGGGGAAGGGGGCTTGGGCGCTGATCCTGATCAAATTTATATATGGTCAGCCTTTAGGGCATTGTCCAGCTTTTTCTCTGCCATTCATGAGCAGCCTTTAAACCTGGGAACTGCTTCATGAATTGTATTTAAAAATCCACAGGTCAGTTTCATTAAAAAAAAAAAAAAAAAAAAAAAAAAAAATTGACAAAATTACTTCCATCTTTTTATATTTCTGTTCTGATAATTTTGCTTTGATTTGTTTTAATTTATTATTTCCACATTCATTATTCTGCATAGTTTACCATTTGTTATAATGTAATACTTTTTGATGGTTACATAACCCTTTACGGGGACTTTAATGCCAAGAAGTGAATGGAAAAAAAATATTTGTTTTAAGCTTATTATTATTATTATTATTATTATTATTATTATTATTATTATTATTATTATTAAATGCTAAGCTACAACCCTAGTTGAAAAAGCGGGATGCTATAATCTCAGGGGCTTCAACAGGGAAAATAGCCCAGTGAGAAAAGGAAACAAGGAAAAATAAAATATTTTAAGAATAGTAACAACAGTTCAACAGAACAAGAGGAAGAGAAACTAGATAGAACCGTGTGCCCGAGTGTGCCCTCAAGCAAGAGATCTCTAACCAAAGACAGTGGAAGACCATGGTAGAGAGGCTATAGCACTACCCAAGACTAGAAAACAATGGTTTGATTTTGGAGTGTCCATCTCCTAGAAGAGCTGCTTACCATAGATAAAGAGTCTCTTCTACCCTTACCAAGAAGAAAGTAGCCACTGAACAATTACATTGCCGTAGTTAAACCCTAGGGTGAAGAATTGTTTGGTAATCTCAGTGTTGTCAGGTGTATGAGGAGAGAGGAGAATCTGTAAAGAATATGCCAGACTATTCGGTGTCTGTGTAGGCAAAGGGAAAGAATCGTAACCAGAGAGAAGGATCCAATATAGTACTGTCTGGCCAGTCAAAGGACCCCATAACTCTCTCGCGGTAGTATCTCAACGGGCGGCTAGTGCCCTGGCCAACCTACTACCGACAAGTAAGTAAGTAATAATAATAATAATAATAATAATAATAATAATAATAATAATAATAATAATAATAATAATAATAATAATAATTATAATCTCGTGTGAGTTTGACTGTATAGAATCCATCCACTTTTCAGCAAGTAAAGTATGAATGTACTGTAGCTGTGATTGCTGAGGGTTTTTTTTTTTTTTTCTTTTCTTTTCTTTTTTTTGCGGGGGGGGGCCTTTGAGTGGGGTGTAATTCAATATCAAGGGAAACTATTTAATCTTAAAAGAATATTCATATACTTGTGAGTATCTTTTGTGTTTACTGATACATTATATAAAAATCCATTTTCTTTTTTCTTTTATTTCATGCACAAATTCTTAAGATGCAAAAAATATTTATATACTTGCGAGTATTTTTTATGTTTGCGGATACATTATATACAAATCCGTTTTCTTTTTATATTTCATGCACAAATTCCTAAGATGCAAAAAATATTTATATACTTGTGAGTATTTTTTGTGTTTGCGGATACATTATATAGAAATCCGTCTTCTTTTTTCTTTTTATTTCATGCACAAATTCTTCAAGATAATTCAATATGAAAGTGCACACCAAGGGCAAGGAAGATGAGACTATCTAATCCCAGGCGTAAAGACCTGGATTGGATAGGTAAGTTATGGCATTTTAGGGAGAACTACGTTAAGATGGAGAAACCTGAGGGCAAGGGGAGATCCTTGGTGTAAGGGAGCAAGAAATTGCATATCCCTGGAGGAGTTGTAAAAACTAGTAATCAGAAAACGGGGTGACGCGAGATGCAAGAAACTAATTCGAGGGGTGACAAGTATTTTATTTTAATTGTTCATTACTTCTCTTGTAGTTTATTTAGTTCTTTGTTTCCTTTCCTCACTGGGGTATATTTTTCCATGTTTGGAACCTTTTGGTTTATACCGTCTGTCCTTTCCAAATTGGGTTATAGCATAGCATTTCGTAGTAGTAATAATAATAATAATAATAATAATAATAATAATAATAATAATAATGATTATTATTATTATTATTATTATTATTATTATTATTATTATTATTATTATTATTATTATTATTATAAGAATAATGATATAATTATTACTATCATAACTATTATTATTATAACAATAATAATGATAATAATAATAATAATAATAATAATAATAATAATAATAATAATAATAATAATAATGATAATAATAATGATAATAATAATGATTTTATTATTATTATTATTATTATTATTATTATTATTATTATTATTATTATTATTATTATTATTATTTTTATTATCATTTTTATAATTATTATTGTTGTTATTATTATAATAATAATAATAATAATAATAATAATAATAATAATAATAATAATAATAATAATAATAATAATAATAATAATCAAGTCGGATATTGCTCGTATTATTGGCTGATATAAAGGTTGGTGTGATGGTGAAAAGGCATTGGAGAATGCACTGGACGATGAATGAGTCAATATGGAGAAGGAGAGGGAGACTGAGACTATTCTGCCTTAATTGGTAACCAGTTAAATGTGTAATTGTATATTTACTGTAGGCCTATTTTATATTCATTTCAATACTCACGACCTAGGCCTATTTTATATTCATTTCAAGACTCACGACCTAGGATTGAAATTTTCAAAAGTCAATTTATTGCAATATTTGTGGTAGTATGATATGTATATTTTAAGTTTCGAAGAGTTTTATTAATGTAATAAGGTGATATCATGGCTAAAATTGACTTTCTATAGGTCGTAATTATACCAGATTCCATAGTCATCCTTTTTCTGACCTGGTTACGAATTATTTTATCTTTTTTCAATTAGAATTGGAAAGATGATGTTTTACGTAAGTATACCATCAAATTTACTCGTTTTCTTTATTTATCTAAATATCCCAATCTTCGTTTTCTTTATAACTTTACGAGGACTAACAAACAGATTTTTTTTCAAACAAGTGCGTTACATCTCTTCAATGTGCGTTGGTTTATATCATTGTCTGCTCGTTTATATAGATACTATTTATTTGTTACGATTATGATGGAAGATTCATTAAGTGTCAGAGACGATAACTACATAGAACAAAAGTGTGAAATGTATCCAGTCTTGAGTAAACAGAGTCGCTAATCTTGTGTAAACAACGTTCCACCCGTTGAGTATGTTCGTCATATTCATTTGTGTCTACGTATGTATTAGGATTAATCCTGGTTTATATATTCATGGTTTATATGTTATTATTCTTCTAAAATATTAATTATATAGACCAATATCGTAAAATATGTCCATAAAAAAGCTACAGGCGAGAATATGCTGTTGCTAATTCTGTATAAATAAAGGACAATATCACCCCTTACCAGTCAAATGCACTCGTCCTATTTACTTGTGTGCACGTTTATATATATATATATATATATATATATATATATATATATATATATATATATATATATATATATATATATATATATGTATATATATATATATATATATATATATATATATATATATATATATATATATATATATATATATATATATATATATATATATACATAATTTTTGTGTTATGATTATGCTGAAAGATGCATAAAGTGTCAGAAATGATAACTAAATATGTCAAAAGCGTATAATTTGTCCAAGAGAAATTGATGAGGCTTTATTTTCCTCGCTGATTTTGTATAAATAAATAAGAATATTACGTCCTTTTATTCATATGTTGTTAATATATCGTGATTTAGCGGTTTTTATTCATGGTTTTGTGTTTTGTTTACGTTGCAAAAGGCCTATAATGCTAAAGAAAAAGATCATATCACAAAATTCTAGATTTAAACATTGAATTTCATAAAATCACTGGATGATTTTTCAGCTAGGAACATATCTTAATGTGATTAATGGCACAATGTAACTTTTCCCACAGCCAGTTTTCCAATATTAGTATGTTTCAACTTGAAATATTTGTCACAAATGTATCAACTTTCAATGAAAATCAATCACCTTTTCCCTTTGGATCTTCACATCACACTTTTCCCTTTTCCTAAGGCTCTTTTTTATATATTCAGATTCACTTATAAGAAATATTTATACAATACATGTGACATGCTTACGCTTGAAGTATCTCATAGTTTGTACTTCAGGATTACTGGAATAGCCACATTAAAAAAGAAGAAAAAATGAGTTAATACATTCGAAAGAGCTTCCATCCCAACAAACAATAAGAAAAGACTATTAGAAACGACGACTATAAGTAGGATTTGTAATACAGTAGCTGTCTTGTTAGCAACAAGATGCATTTACAATAGTTAATATAGTAAGAAAAGAGTTATTTATGACTAAGATTTATAATGCTTTTGAAGATTTAATAATCCTGTACAATTTCTTGTTAATACTTTATGTATTCACAGAACGAGAAGATAAATTAAAAAGGAAATGACGGTCACGTGGCTAGAATGAGAACACGTGAGCATCATGGAGTCACTGATGAAGCTCGAGCAATTTTCAGAAGTTTCGATGACCTAAGATCATCCTTTAAAACGCAATGAAGGAAAATTCTAGTCGATATCATGTACTATAATCAATTCTTTTTAGCGAGGCAGATTTGCACCGACTCGCAGGGGTGCCGTTTTAGCTCGGAAAAGTTTCCTGAACGCTGATTGGTTGGACAAGAGAATTCTAACCAATCAGATACCAGGAAACTTTTCCGAGCTAAAAGGGCACCCCTGCGAGTCAGTGCAAATGTGCCTCATTAAAAAAAAATTGAGTATAGGATAACATATAAGGATAGAGCATACTAAAATTATATGAAATACCTGACGAGATTTATTATTATGTCAGGATATTGATGATATTGCGTGAATTCTCGGTCATAACGTGTATTATTAGTCTGGAGTACCACAGGAGTTAGAAAACTGTCAGATAAGATCCAAGAAAGTAAACTGAGGTGGTATGGTCATGTCATGAGAAGAGATGAACAGTATATTGGGAGGAGAGTGATGGAAATGGAGGTAAAGGGAACGAGGAGAGGGAGACCAAAGTGAAGGTGGATGAACTGTATCATGGATGACCTTCGATCAAAGGTCATGGTAGATGGAGAAAGCTGGCCAAAAACATCGACCTCACATAAAGGTGGGAAAAGAGGCAGACAAAGAAGTAAAACTCATTAATGAGAATATATCAAAGAACCACGTAGATAGCTTCAACAAATATTTCAAAATTGGTGAAGTTATTAACGATGGATTCAGATTATTAGAGAGACTTTTAAACATGAATTGCTCATAACAGACAATTAGTGCACAGGACGCCACAAAACCTGCGTTACTCTAGGGCCACCAGGGATTTGCTAGCCCATCCCCCCCTCCTCACTTCATAGGATTTCCAAGGATCATAGGACATACAACAAAAAAACTATATTCATTTTTTTTTTTTAATGAGGCATATTTGCACTGACTCGCAGAGGTGCCCTTTTGGCTCGCAAAAAGTTTCCTGCTAGCTGACTGGTTAAAATTATTTTGTCCAACCAATCAGCGATTGGGAAGCTTTTCCGAGCTAAAAGGACACCCCATGCAAATCTGTACAAATTCGCCTCATTAAGAAAAATTGGCTATAATCCCCATGACCAGATCCCAGAGGAAACAAGTCAGATCTCATTGCCAGAAAATTTTGTCTTCCCTTTTAGCTTATGTAAAATGAACCAGAAGGGTCCCAACAGCCATACTGGCATTCCTGACCTCAGAGAAGCCCAAAAATAGACCAAGATAAGGACTCCTCGGCTAAAGCAAGGACCCTAAGACTCCCTTTAGAATCGCTCCTGGGATCGAAGAAGAGATGCTAGGTAATATAAACAAGGATTATTGTGAATTTAAGAGGATCCAGATCAGGGTTTTTCTGAATAAGTATTTAAAACTGACAGCTAAAATCAAAGTGTATAAAACAGTATGTACACCAACTCTTCTTTGTGGTGTCGAGACCTGGATTCTATTAACATCATCTCAGGTAAATGGAAATTTCTCAGATTTCCTGTTTTCAAAAGTTATGGATCTCACCTGGAAAAATAGTCTTCCACACACACTGAGATTCTGGAAGGAATGGGATACACAACCATGGAAACCATTCTTCTCACCACGTTAACTAAGTTGGCTTAACCATGTGATCCGTATAGCTGAAGAAAGGCTTATACGAATTTTCTACAGGCAACTAAAATACAGCTACAGAAGATCTGGTGCGTCCAGTAGAAGATCGATTGATTGATTGATTTGAAGTTCTCTGGCATCCTGACATCCAGTAGAAGATTCAAAGACCAAGCCAAGTTAAGATGAAAGTAATGCTAAATTAGGCCAACTAACATGAAGCCCTTGTTGGCAAACATATAGAAATGAGGATGTGTTTATAAATGGGGTCACTGCCTTGTGATACAGTAGTGCTGCACTGTTTTTCTCACCTTATAAAAACAGCAATAACATGACAGAAAAGAGGTTTCGCTCAACATCAATTTCATATCCGATGTGGTGAGGTACGAGTATGTAAGTTCAAGACTGACCAGGTGAACTTTAGCAATACACAAGGAAGAAAGAAGTATTGTAACTAGCATATGTCTGAGAGCTATTTACGCAATATTTAACATCTGTTGGATAACTTTAAACATCGTCATTGGCAACGAAGGACAGCCATTAGCATATATTAAATTAGTGATAATGGCAATTCTTCTGGTCAAAAATGATTGAGAGAACACAAATACTATGGTAAACATGTCTAGTATACGTTGACTGAACATTAATATCATCATCATCATTTCCTCTTACACATACTGACGCAAAGGGCCTCGGTTAGATTTCGCCAGTCGTCTCTATCTTGAGCTTTTAATTTAATACTTCTCCATTCATCATCTCCTACTGCGCGCTTCATAGTCTTCAGCCATGTAGACCTGGGTCTTCCAACTCTTCTAGTGCCTTGTGGAGCCCAGTTGAAAGTTTGGTGAACTAATCTCACTTTGAGAGTGCGAAGAGCATACACAAACCATCTCCGCCTACCCCTCATCATGATCTCATCCACATATGACACTCAAGGAGTCTCTCTAATAGTTTAAAATTTCAATAGTATAACATAATATGCGTAATGAATTTTGTTTAAGTCACCAATGAATTTATATTACTTTAATGATTGGAAAGGTTATATCAAATTCTTTATTTCTAGTTGGATCTTACTGTCAAAGGATATCATATCAGAAAATGTATTGAATCTTGTATGAATATTACTATTAACATTTAAAATGTTTTTGGAACACAACTTGAAAGGTTTCAACACATTTCAAAATTTTCAGTTATAGACAAATAACCTCGAATATTGATATTGATTTTCAAGCTAGACTGTTAGAAAAAAAAAATGTAAATTTAATCAGAAATTTTCCGTAAAAATATACTGTTCTAAACTGTATTTCAGTAAAGTATAGGTGACCGTAATTTTACCTAAGTTTGTTATTATCTTTTACGGGTTGGTGACCGTAATATCACTTTTTTGACGTCAATATAGTCGATTTTTAAACGGTAAAAATTCTGGAATAAATGTTGCCAGGCATTCACCATCTTTTTCATGCAAATTTTCAAGTGTAGATTTACTCAAAATTGACACTATTTCTATTGTCAAGTGAATTATAACTCGTATTTATCATTTATCATTAATAAGATTAAAGATCGTGAAAAGGGATTCTAGTTTTAATCCCTCAAAGGGAGAAATACCCTATAGAAAAAAAATCCTATCGTTAAATAATCCTCTTGAATGAAAAATCCCCCATCGGATTTAGGATGTATATATACCCTCGCTAATTTTAAACAGCTGAAAGATGTAAACTAAAAGAGGGGAAAAATAAAAAAGATAAAAAATAAAACATTATCAGGCCATAAAGAGACACAAATACTTTTATCAAGAAAATTTTCAAAACAATCTTATTAAAAAAAAAAAAAAATAGCCTCCTTATATCATACTATAACGTTTATACTTGATTCCTTTAAAATACATTTAGTAGTTTATAAGATTTAGCAAAAATGGAATGAACATTGCATCCGAAGGCTCTGTATACGTGATTTATTTCTTTACACATACACACACACACACACACACATATATATATATATATATATATATATATATATATATATATATATATATATATATATATATATATATATATATATGTGTGTGTGTGTGTGTGTGTGTGTGTGTATATATATATATATATATATATATATATATATATATGTGTGTGTGTGTGTGTGTGTGTATATATATATATATATATATATATATATATATATATATATATATATATATATATATGTGTGTGTGTATATATATATATATATATATATATATATATATATATGTGTGTGTGTGTGTGTGTATATATATATATATATATATATATATATATATATATATATATATATATATATATGTGTGTGTGTGTATATGTATATATATATATATATATATATATATATATATATATATATATATATATATATATATATATATGTGTGTGTGTGTGTGTGTGTGTGTGTGTGTGTGTGTGTGTGTGAATGATAATTTATCACATTTACTCGGAATTATTATTCAATCAAATAAGCCTTAAATACTTATTAATATCGAATTAGATCTGCCTCGGGATCAGTGACCCAAGGGGACATTAACTTTATGATAATAGCTTCGGGTCGGCCAAAGGATTCGAACCCGGACTAAGACGAAAGGGAGGTTACAGTCCGGATTCGAATCCTTGGCTGACTATAAGGTCTCATCATAAAGTTAATTCTCCCTAGGGTCTCTGATCCCGAAGCAGAGCGGGCGATACTTAGTATAGGGAATATCTCAAATTGAAACTCCATATCATACGCCTCACGGGAGCTGTATAACATACCTTGTTAATGAAATAACTTCTCCAGGGGTAGATTAATGCAATATCACACAAACACTTTGAATAGCTTTGTTAGATCTGACCGTCATATTCTATACAGTGTTCTTTGTTAGATCTTGCTAAAAACCTTTTAGTGATCGTCTACTCAACATTCTTCATAATAAATCTTTAACATTCACGTGATAGTGTTCCTAGGCACAGCTAGGTTCCTGTTGGGAATTCATCATGCTCATATAAGGTGAAACGCGATTCTGTCCTTACACTTTTTCGAATCTAATTTCGTATATCTTACTTTGATTAAAGCAAGAGATAACTGTTGAAGTCAGGAACCCTCTTTTTAATTGGATAGTAATAAGGACTCATTTCAGTTCATGATGTTCTTATTTTTAGATATAGAATCATCATCATCATCATCAGTTATAACTAGTCCACTGCAGGACAAAAGCTTCAGACATGTCCTTCCAATCGCGTCCGTTTATGGCCTATCTATGCCAGTCTATACCTGCAAATTATCTTAATTCGTCAATACATCGTCTTCCTTTCTCTGCTTCTTTTGCAATATCTAGGGACCAATTATATTATACTTAATATATACCTATAACATAAGCTTAGTTTATTCACGAATAATACATGTGGTGTATGTAATCTTGAGGAAAATACTTTGCATTCCTTTTAATTCCTTTAAAAGAGTCGGACCGGTTTTTAATTGGATTTTAGAGATGATAAATTCTATATGTGAATTGCACTGATTAGTAATATGTTTATGTCTTTCGATTATATGGAAAATAGAAATTAAAAGGAATACTTATCTTATCTTTTGTAGCAGCGCGGTTAGGGTAGAAGAGACTCTTTAGCTATAGTAGGCCGCTTTTCTAGAGGGACACTCCAAAATCAGAACATTGTTCTCTAGTCTTGGGGAGCGCCATAGCTCTGTACCATGGTCTTCCACTGTCTTGGGGTAGGGATCTCTTGCTTAAGGGTACACTTGGGTACACTATTCTATCATGTTTCTCTTCCTCTCGTTATTTTGAAGTATCTATAGTTTAGGTATAAAAGAGTTTTCTTAATGTTATTATTGTTCTTAAAATTTCCCTTTCTCATTGGGCTATTTTTTCCCCTTCTGTAGCCCTTGGGATTATATCATCCTGCTTTTCCAACTAGGGTTGCAGCTTAGCAAGTAATAATAATAATGATAATAATAATAATAATGATAATTAATGATGAAAATGATAATAATTACGATCTGAAGACAGATGAAGTTAAGAGGTTCTTGATAAAAAGCGTTCATGTAACAAACATGATATGCTGCTAATGTACGCTAATGGCTATAATAAAATGCCTGGTAACTATTTGTATGAAAATAACGTGGGATTTTCCCCTTATTAGATATTCTTTATCGATGTATTTTATCACAATACATAAGGACTTATTACTATATAGTCAAACAATACTGATGGTGTGTTGAATCATTTAATTTGTACCTTTGAGTATTAAGCAGGCTTACTTGTTAAAGATATTTATATATAATCTTATTTTATTTTCATGTAGTTATTATTGATACACAAACACGCACACACACACACACACATATATATATATATATATATATATAGAGAGAGAGAGAGAGAGAGAGAGAGAGAGAGAGAGAGAGAGAGAGAGAGAGAGAGAAATAAAGAATATATGGAAAGAATATAGAAAAAACCTTCTCACACAGCAAATCATAGTAGGAAAAATGATGATAAAAAAAATACTAAAGATGTACAGAATGTTTTTACAAAACTAAAACTCATTAACTAATATATAAAACCCTTGATTCTCTACTGCTAAATTCAAAATATAGATTGATATTTCTCATCTAAAAACTACACCGGTCTTTGTGTACGAACCAACATGAAGTCTTATTACAGCAGCTATCTCTATTTGTCTGGGTGTACGAATGAATGAATGAATGATTTAAAGTTTTTAGGCATCCTGACAACCAACATGAAGTCTTATTACAGCAGCTCTCTCTAATCGTCATAGTCTACGAACCAACATGAAGTCTTATTACAGCATGTATTTCTAAACAACCTGAATCTTCAGTTACACAAAGGCAGCCCCTCCCCCTTTATAGTCAATGGAAAAGAGTGTGCGTCGAAACTCCACCAATGCCACCACAAGGGAATAGGTAATGGAAATCTACTGCTACTTACCTCTGCAGAAAAGTTTCCTCCGTTCCATTCTGGCACTGATGGCGAAAATGGAATACTTATATTTGCGATGGAAATGGCCTGGGAGATTTGGTAAACTTTCCTCAGAAGCCAGTAGATAGTTCTTATAGTCAGGCCTAGAATATTTTATCAGCTATATTGTAGCCATATCCAAAATATGCTTTTAGATTTTACCTTTTTTAGAGGTGAAGACGACAAAGCTTATATTCAGGTATTCACAGATCTCCAGCTTAATCTAGTCTTAGTTGGTTATTATTATTATTATTATTATTATTATTATTATTATTAGCCAAGCTACAACCCTAGTTGGAAAAGCAAGATGCTATAAGCCTAAGGGCTCCAATAGGGAAAAATAGCCCAGTGAGGAAAGGCTTTAAATTAAGAACTCAGAAACCTCTGACAGTAAAATTTTCAGAAGCATCAGTTAGCTCATCCTTCTTCATTTCATCAGTCTATTTTAAGGAAAATCTTTGACCTTAAATGCAAACATATAGAGAAAATGAAGTTTGAAATTTTAAGATTATGCATTTTTCAAATATCTAATTCTTCCCTACATATAAATAATGTTAAAACCTCTTTTGAATTATCTGATGATTGTGATTTGACACCAGGAGTTATTTAGTTAATCAAAATTAACTTACACTGGAAGAGGAAACAGACAAATAAGGATTACATAATCTTTTTCTCTTGGAAATCCAAAAAGGTTTGAGAGAGAGTTTTAAATCATTTTCTCAGATCTAACAGTAGATTAAAGAGGTAATAATGATGATTTTTTATATATGATAACTTATCAAAACTCACCCATTTGAAAGTTAACTGATACATTGAAAAAGTTACATTTAAATAGGAATTCCATTGCAACAGAAAAATAAAAATCATAGAACCAGAAAAGTATCGACCTTGAAGACAAATTAGATTTTTTTTAAGGGATGGTTCACTAAATTAATACCTTTGATCTATCTGTTGAGAAAAAGGTTATTTCACGATAACCTTTTTTTCAAATATGATCACCTTTTAGTTTATTATCGTATTAAATACGAAAATTAATTTTTTCCTAAATATCCTTTGTACCGTTAAACACTTTTTAAACTCAAGTAAATAGATATCCTTTAATGGCCTGATTGGTAACGTCTCTGCCTGGTGTTTGCCAGTCGGGGGTTCGAGTCCCGCTCAGACTCGTTAGTGCCATTAGAGTCTGCAACCATGCCATCCTTGTGAGCTAAGGTTGGGGGGTTTGGGGGAGCCTATAGGTCTATCTGCCGAGTCATTAGCAGCCACTGCCTGGCCCTCCCTGGTCCTAGCTTGGGTGGAGAGGAGGCTTGGGCGCTGATCATATGCATATATGGTCAGTCTCTAGGGCGTTGTCCTGATTGCTAGGGCAATGTCACTGTCCCTTGCCTCTGCCATTCATGTGCGACCTTTAAACCTTGGACGCAAATATCGAGAGGTATAAGACTTGGGACACAAATGATTTGATGCAGTGTTGATGTATGAAGCGACTGCGGCTATGGAAGTTTACTGCACTGAAAGTTCATTCACTATTTGTGTGTATATATATTTACAACAACAACAACAACGACAGCCGTTTCTAGTCAACTGCAGGACAAAGGTCTTAGACATGTCCTTATCCATCTTTTGCGTTTGGCCAATTTCCATCACCACGCTGGCCAACTGTCGATTGGTAATGGTGGGAGACTTTTGTCTGATCACGTACAGCAAACCAGCCTAGTATGGGTGGCCCTAACTATTACAGCTCTGCAGATGATGGCAATATACAAACCCTTTCTCGACGTTAGTGTATCCCCACTCAGAGAAAGATATATATATCTATATATATATATATATATATATATATATATATATATATATATATATATATATATATATATATATATATATATATATCTGAGTATATTCTACCGATTACATTCTCAACAAAGCATATTATATCAGCTTAAAAAGATTGCAAAAAAGTCCTCGTTCTGCAAAATAACCGAGGTGAAAAAAATATATATCTATTTCATAAGACGAGTCTTCATTTATGAGATTGGCTTACAAATATATAAAAGTGTTTTTGGACTAACCCAGGAAATTGATATCTAAGTATAAACACTTTCAATAATGACGAATAATCTGAAGTTTCCCTTGTAAATCTCTGTCGATTATCTTCAATGGCATTTACCATTGACTTAAACCTTTTTGTTGTTTCTTTATGAATATTGAGAGAGATCTTGATAGTTTCTTGCAGATAATATTTACATTTGATTACTATACAACTCGACCATATTGATTTTATGTGATTTTTTTTTTTTTTTTTTTTTTTTTTCGTTTCTTTATGAATATTGATAGAGATCTTGATAGTTTTTTACAGATAATATTTACATTTGATTACTATACAACTCGACCATATTGATTCTATGTGATTTTTTTTTTTTTTTTTTCGTTTCTTTATGAATATTGATAGAGATCTTAATAGTTTTTTACAGACAATATTTACATTTGATTACTATACAACTCGACCATATTGATTTTATGTGATTTTTTTTTTTTTTTTTTTTTGTCGTTTCTTTATGAATATTGATAGAGATCTTAATAGTTTTTTACAGACAATATTTACATTTGATTACTATACAACTCGACCATATTGATTCTACGTGATTTTTTCCCATTTTTTAGGGGCGGGTTAGTTCTAAACGAAAGGTTTTGAAGAATTATTTTGAAATTTTATAGCTTACTCGTTTACTTTGGATAGAATTCATTCCAGTTCATATATAGGATTTTATAAAAGATTTTATAAAAGATTTATGATTTCTTTTATGAATAATGCTGTTACTTTGCTGCAGAAAGTACTTCATAAGCTTGTCCTTACTACATTCTCGTATGAAAATATTATACTAACCATTTATATCTATAATACTGACTTTATGGGCTCGAATTAGAATTAATTCCAGTTCATATATAGGATTTTATCAAAGATTTTATAAAAAATATTTTATGAAAAATTATAAACAATGCTGCTGCTTTGTTGGAGAAAGTATTTCATAAGCATATCGTTACTACATTGTCATATGAAATTATTATGCTGACCATTAATATCTATAATATCAACTTCATATGCTCAAAGCAAGAAGAACAATAAAAAAAAATTGTTGTTCTATTTTACTTTTTTCTTCCTGTTTTTTTAACAGTAAGTATTTTATAAAATTCTTACTACATTCTCATATGAAAATGTTATGGTAACCATTAATATTGACTTGATCGCCTCAAAGGAAAAAGTTTCGTTTTTTTTTTTACTTTTTCTTCCTGTTTTTTTAACTTCTTATCCTACACAATTTTATCTGCCTGGTTCTTATGATGTTTCCTTGTGTTTCCCTCTCTGACTTAATACTTCCTAACCCTCTATCTTTGATGGTCAGCCATTTTTTCTTTACATGAGAAAGTTAGGAAGAAGACAGGCATCCATTGCCAGTGTGTGGCAGATGGCCGAAGGAAAAAATAGGAAAAGGGGAAGTAAAAAAAATAAATAAAAAAAAAAAAAGAGTAGTGTTTCTCTCCAAGTAAGCGAGAGACCTTTTTTCTTTGAGCAAATGTGTTTCAAATTATAGAGAACAACACACATTCCCGTCTTATTGCCTGTCAAGGAACCCCCTTCCCCCCACCCCCCTTAGAAAACCAATAGGATGAACTACCTAATTTCTTATTGGCGAAAAAATGCGAGTGAGGCCTAACGAAAAGAAAATAGGGAACACGAACAGAATAGCAATGAAAAGACCGCTGAGATCTATTCTTACCATTTCCCCCTCAAAATTCTTCCCTCCCCCCCCCCCCCCTCCCCCTCAGAGAAAAACTAAAAAGCCACTTTGAGAGAGCAGACCTCCGCCATGACAGCTTATTACGGTCGACCCTTTGCTCGACCTTGACCTTGATATTTAGACTAAAACTTTCAAAATTAAAACACTTCCACCTCTCAACATCACAATTAATTCCTGAAAGTTTCACTACTCTATGAGTAAAATTGTTGCCAGGAAGTTGTTCACAGACAATCAGACAAACGGACAAATAAGGCCGAAAACATAACCTCCTCCCTACTTCGTTGGTGGAAGTAAAATGTGAACGATATTCTCTGCTTTTGGTCAAAGAAGCTCTACTGGCATACAAAAAAATAAAAATGAGAGGCAGAGAACAATAGCGAAAAGGAATCCATTAGAAAAAAGCAATATTAAAAGGAACCACTTTTGATGTAGTTCTATCTAGGAGAAACACACACACACACACACACACACACACACACACACACACACATATATATATATATATATATATATATATGTGTGTGTGTGTGTGTGTGTGTGTGTGTGTGTGCGTGGGTGGGTGTATGTATATATGAAAAGTAATGGGCCAAGAACACTGCCCTGAGGAACACCAGATATCACATTTCTTTACTCATACTATGGTGTCCATTAACAACAATTCTTTTCGATCTATTACTTAAAAATTCAATATTGATACTAAGTAAAGACCCACCCATGCCCAACTGTTTGAGTTTGAAAATAAGGGCCTAAAATCAACACGGTCAAAGGCAGCAGTAAGATCAGGGCCAATTATATGAACTTCCTGAACACAATCAAGGGATTTCTGTACAGCATTGGAGATTCTTTCGGTTACTTGCATTTTACTAGATAAGAGAGAGAGAGAGAGAGAGAGAGAGAGAGAGAGAGAGAGAGAGAGAGAGAGAGAGAGAGAGAGAGAGAGTGAGAGAGAGAGAGAGAGAGAACCAACTGATTGAATTTAACTTTGAACTGATGTGTTTTTCCAACCTTTTACAAGCTGTTACGAAGCTAGTTTCGTCTGTTCAGAAGAAACCGCGAACTATGAAATGTTTTTTTTTTTTTTAAAGGGACCCTTTTGATAGAAAATTTTTTGAAAAGGGACCCTTTTGATAATTTTTTTTTTTAAAAGTGACCTTTTGATAAAGTTTTTTTTTTGAAAAGGGACCCTTTTAATAAAATTATTTTTGAAAAGTGATCCTTTTGCTAGAATTTTTGTTTGTAAAGGAACCCTTTTGATAGAATTTTTTTTTTTTTTCAAATTACCCTTTTAATAGAAAAAATCGATAAAAAGTGGAATGGCTTAGAAAAAAAATCCAAAATTCGAAAGAGTTATAAAAGTTTGACTTTTGCAAATATTAAGTGCGTCAAAGTAAATTTATTGCCTTTTTATACTCAATCACACTATATATGTGACTGGCTAATGTATGTACATTACACGTAATGATGATTTATCAAAAATATCGTTATAGCTTATATGAAAAAAAAAAATATCTACATTATAAATATGCCTGTATAAAAGTGAATTATTTGTAACTGAAAATTTTCTTAATAAAAAAAAAAAAACTCACATTACATGTCCCTATATCGGCTGATGTGCGATTTGGTGTCTGTTTTCCTCATATTTATTAAGACTATTTTAATCAACACAAGGAAAAAATCTTATATTGGCTCGGGCTCCGTCATACTATCTGACTATCCATCTATTCTCACATTTCTGTGAAGTATTTCAAACTCTCCTATACTTCTGATGCTTGTTTAATCTCTGTCTCTCTCTCTCTCTCTCTCTCTCTCTCTCTCTCTCTCTCTCTCTCTCTCTCTCTCTCTCTCTCTCTCCTATCAATTATATGAATTATCTCCGTGTACGTATTATTTTGCCAAAGGTTGCAAATCACTCAGAAAAGATATTCAAGTAAAATGCATTCTCTATAATCAGAAATGCATTCTCTATAATAGGAGAATTAAAATTTTTTTAATTCTCAAAACTACTACTGAAATATACATTTAAAGATTAACCACAAATATGTAATATAGCCAGATAGTTGAACCATATGTAAAGCAAACGCATAATAGTTCTAAGAAGTAAGACGATGATTTTGTAATAATAGCTCTTATTCTCGGCCACCGTAAAGTTGTCTTCGAAGAAATGGACCAAGCGAGTTGTAGTTAGTGCATTTTCCTGTTTTGAGAGTCCTTGACTGGCCATAGCGAAGCTTTCTCATGCTGTCTTGTCTTCTCCCCGAGTAGTTGAGTGGTTAGTGGTATGCGGTAAACAGGATAACTCTGTGTTTAGTTGGTAAGTAAAGGACAGTGTTGAAGTTAGCTTTTCAATTTGCTAGTTTCTAATTCTGTGATATCGTTTGGTGTTTATTAAAGGTATGTTGATATATGGAAGTTATATATGTACTTAAATATTTCAAATATTCACGTTTTGGCCTTTTGGGGTTTTAAGGTTTTCTATATTTTTACTTCTTAACACCCATGTTTTAACTAACCGGCTTATTCGTAATTTCAGGAAAGAGGAGTTTCCCCTCGTATACTTGCGATTTTCAAGCTTACAATGTGGATAGCAATCTTCCCCGATCAGAGCTGGTGTTACCTGAATTATCCTCAAACACGGACCCACTCGTTGCTGAATACAGACTGATGACAACGCTGGAATCTGGTGACGTATTTTTCATTCTGAATTAAAAGGTGAGCACGTTTATATTTTTTTTTAAATTCAATCCCAAGCAAGCCAGTCCTCCCCGATTGGGGGCGGCGCCCCCAATCGTGGGAGGACGTTCCCTATAGCGCACGGTAGACCTTAAATTGAAGGTCTGCTGTGCGCTATAGGGAGGCTTGCTTTTACCTTAGTTTTAAGTTCCAGGTGAGTTTTCACATTTTTTGTACTTTATTTAGGTTCTGCAATTTAAAAGCCTGTTGATCACAAATTTAAAGTAGAACTTTTTCATAAACTTCCTTTTTATATTTAATTCTTTGAAATTTTGGATAAATCTAAGAAAAGCTTATATATGGATGTATGCTTAGTTGTACGAAATTGGTACTTACTATTTACTTAATATTACATACTTAAGAAATTTATATAGGGGTACGTAATTTTTCAAAGAAAATTTTCTGATACTTGACACTTTTCAGATTGGATGGCGCGACTTCAAGATATTATTACTTGACTAAGTCCAATTAGTCTTTTAACTTCAACCTCTACCTATGATAGTTTGGTTGAAAATTGTTAATGGAAATCTGTCAAGATCTTTTATGAATACTGGAAGGTTATTGGAAGTCCTGCTAATATAGTCGATGAAAACTTGGATTTCCATTCGATTTCTTGAAAATCATTCTGTTAAGATTTGACGTACCATAATTGATTGAAAATTTTGGTAAAATAGGTTACTGGTAAGTTAACGCAAGAAAACAAAAAACAAAAGAATTTTATGGAATGTCTTGACTTCAAAGATAATAAATAACGCTAGCTATTTTGATAAAAGATTGCTCAAAAATTTGCCCTTAAAGTAGTTCTGGCAAATGTAATCCTGTTGAGGTAGATATAAGTTTATGCTTTATTTAAGAAGTCGTTCTTTATATAAGCTAGATGATTTATTAAGCATTATTCAGCAGATTGAAATATTGTTCATATTTAATCATTAATGTTTTAACCACTTTATTCCATTTTTATGAGGGTTTAATAAAAATCTTATCTTGAATACTTCCTGGTTGTCCTATTGATCTTTTAGCAATTGCTGAAATCTTTTAGCAATTACTGAATGTTGAAGTAGAATAAATTGTCATTTTTGAGGTGTTAAGTTCATTACACTAAATTAAATATTTAAGTAAAATTGCAGTTTTAAGTGACTTTACTTTGTGGTCAAGGAAACCGTATGGTTGACATCTAAAAAAGTATGAGAATTTTATTTGAAACCACACTAGGGTGACTTCATTGAAATTTCGCTCATGATTATTTCAAAAGAAAAGTTGTTGCCTTTGAAAACAGGAAGTATGGCAATTTAATGGAAACTCCACTTAATATTATTTCAAATGAAGAAAACTCCTTGCCTTTCAAGTGTTCACTGATTGAAGAATAAATCTCTTGTCGTTTGAGAAAACTTAACAACGAAAATTTTGTAATATCCATTTTAGCGTGACACTCATACAAGACATTGAAAACATGATATGGGTAGAATGCACCAAAGTGTAATGATGCGGCAGTGTTCTTTTAAGGATAATTAAACGCTGGTTTTTAGTTAGGGACAATTTTGATAAATTGAAAGAACATTCTTGCTGCTATAATTGAGGAAAATGATGTATCATCAGCGTTGGCTGAAACCTATTTAGTAAATCTGTTTTTGAGATATTGGTTAAGACAGACCGTTTCGTCTGGAATTTTTGGGCTCAAGTATTAAGTACAAGATTAGTTTATAGAGGGTATTTTTATCGGCCATGAAAGCTTAACTTTTATAAGGATACCACTAGGAATTCATCAATATTGTTAGTGTACTGTTAACTGTTGCTTAGCTTTTTTTAGTTTGAGAACATAGGTCTGAGAGTATTACTATATTAGTACAATGAGAACTCTTATAGATTTTAAAGTACTATTATTTGGCTATTGGAAGTCTAGGAATTCGTAGAGTACAACTGGTTGATACTCATACAAGCGATTTTGAAGTTTCGCTCTACTGAAATCTTAAATAAAACTTTACATTCTATCTAGCACTATGTTCAGAGAAGTTTAGTCCATTTTAAGGGTTAAATTTTTGCGCCTTTAGGTATTTTCACTTTTAATTTTAATCTTTTTCTCAACGTTTTAATAGCAATAAAAAATGAAAGCCAATTAACCTTAAACTTACCAAGGCATTGAATGTCATTCTTCAAACTTGGTACTGTAGGTTACTTTTAAATGTTTCTTTATTCAAATGTTCATATATGAAATTATTTTTGGGGAACAGAACGTTCGGATAAGAATTCGTACCTGGGAAAAAAATCCAGGATCATCAAAGTGTTCTCTGTGACCAACAGCTGCAGTAGTAATGAAATTACCAATTGGAGTTGTATGGGCAGATACTTCTGCAATTTAAGAATTGCAAGGCTTTCAAAACTTTTGTCATCGTCATAAAATATTAATCGATATCCAACTTAGATTTATAAATTCTGAAAAATTAAAAGCTGCATCTTTTGAACTTTCAGTCTATACAACGATGTGAATCGTTTTTGAAGACTGTTGAATATATCACTGAACTAATTCATTTCCTATTACAAGGAGCGTTTAGCCCCGAAGATAAATTATTCTAACTTTTGTATTCTAACTCATTTACACCTAGATATGAAAATATTGAGAGTTTTGAGTTCATCTTCAGAAATGTAATAATTATTAAGGTGCGTCCACACGGTCGAACAGTGTCTGTCGGAAAAAAACACTGTTACCGTGTCTAAATTGAAAGAGTGACGTCATAAAAGTTGAAAATAAGGGAAGTTGATATGGTAACAAACAGTGGTACCAGATGAAGCTGACTACCAGGATTGCTACTCCCTTTACATGACAAAGGCCGGAAGAAATGTCCGTAGCTGATGTCCGCTGGCATCTCTGTTATCTATGTCAGTGATATGATCTGTACTCGAGAATCAAGTAGTAGTTATCAGCTTCAAGTACACAGTATCGTAACCACAGTACACCATAGAATAAAAGCACAATCCAATAAATTAAAATTACGCAGCATGATTACTCCTGATCTCTTGAGAACGATGGAATGGTGCATGGAAAGACTAGTTGTATAGACGAAGTGAAAATAGAAGCCATCCATCCATTTCAAAGGAACCCCAAATTGATTATGAATCATACTTTAAAAACTATATCCTGATGGGCCCAAACGCTTTATACATTATATCGGTGAACTTAAAACCTTTTATAACTAAGCAGGACACATGTATGAGAGGAAATATTTTTCCAAAAGCACGTCGGGAGGCATTACAGAATCACATATGCCTGACTTAAAACAACAACCTATCGGTGAACTGAGGATATTATTCCAAGAAATAACTAATGTTTGAGACTGGTCATACTTCGGATTATGTGTTAACTAAATCCAAATTGTTTCAGTGATAAAGATAAAATGTTCAAAATTTGTATCCCCTGTTCTCGTAGAGAGAGAGAGAGAGAGAGAGAGAGAGAGAGAGAGAGAGAGAGAGAGAGAGAGAGAGAGAGAGAGAGAGAGAGAGAGAGAATTGCGTATTTTCCTCACGATCAGAGAGAGAGAGAGAGAGAGAGAGAGAGAGAGAGAGAGAGAGTGAGAATTGTGTATTTTCCTCACGATCAAACACTTCTTCGAGCAAATGAGAGACTTCGGTGTCCATAATTGAAACTGATTCTGTTATGCTATACATCGAAACGCCATAATTTGGTTGTGTAAATGTCTTCTGTACTAACCTCCGACTTTTTTATTTCTCCAATTTGCGTAGCTCTTTCTTGTAATGACCCATTATGGATTCCGTATTCTTTTCGACTTGTAAACCAGTTGCAGACATTCCACTTCTCGGAAGTTCTGACGTTGTTCTATTTATTACTGCTGCACGTTTATTTCTGTCTCTCTAAACATTTGCTTTAATTGTTTATAAGCATGGGACCTGCCAGTACTGTTTGATTAGCAACTGGGCCTCCCTTCTATCTCAAAGTCGGCTTTCCTCCGTAAGTGGATTACAAATAGTCACGTTCACTGGGGAAGGTGATACCTAATCTTCTAAAAGTTAAAAGTTAAACCGTTAAATAAGTAGAACTCTGTCCATAGGGCTACTTCTCCTCCGGAGAGTGTCTGAAGCTCGGACTCTACGAACAAAGGCACTGTCCGACAGACTCTACGAACAAAGGCACTGTCCGACAGACTCTACGAACAAAGGCACTGTCCGACAGACTCTACGAACAAAGGCACTGTCCGACAGACTCTACGAACAAAGGCACTGTCCGACACATCACTTGGTGCTCGTTATTGACGTCATTAACGCTTCTTTCACAATGGTAACTGGTAACAATTGTGTTCGACGGACACTGTTCGACCGTGTGGACGCACCTTTTAGTCATTCCTTCTCCATGATGAGTATTCTAGAATTATATTCCAGCTGTGTTGAGGTTGTGGAATGATCTTCCTAATCGAGTAGTTAAATCTGTGAAACTGCGAAATTTCAAACTTTCAGCAAATGTTGCTGTCCAACGGGGTGACAAAACTCTTATTGTAGTTTATTTATGAAAGAACTGTTTTAATATTGTTAGATTTCTTAATGTTATTTTAATTGCTCATTACTTCTCTTGCAGTGTGTTTTTCTTATTTCTTTTCCTCACAGGGCCATTTTTCCGTTGGAGCCTTTAAGCTTATAGCATGCTTTTCCAAGTAGAGTTGTAGCTTAAGTAATGATAATAATAATGATAATGATGATAGCAATGATAATGATGATAGCGATGATAATGATGAATAATGATAATGATAATAAATAATAACGAAGGGACGTTGGTTAAGGAAACTTTTATACCATATTTTTCGCTTCTATGAATTTTTTATCAAGTCGTCCTTATCAAACATGGCATGCGTGCCTAACACATTTCTTTTTGTATTTTTATAATCAAAGAAGCGTGGAGAGCGTAATGGGAGCTGGTTTTGCACCGCTTTAAGGTAATACCTTTGTGTGCATGAGCACCCAGAAGTAACGATTAACACTAGTTAACTGGAGTAGTAACTCGCGTAATTGGTAGGCAAGACTCCTAAAAAATTTCCTTTTATTTTAAGCTTAGAATCATCGTTCATAATACGATTATAAAGCAACGTATACCCTCGTGCAGTAGGATTTCCACGACAGGATATTATCTAGTCAAATGAAAGTCTACACTTTGAGGGTTGTTTTAATCCTGTAGTTTTGTTCGTGTATTTTTGTTCTTTATGTTCGTGACTTGGAAATGTTCTTCTTGCTTGAGGGTACACTTAAGCATACACACTATCCTTTCGCTTTCTCTTTTTGTTTGAAGTTTATATATATATATATATATATATATATATATATATATATATATATATGTGTGTGTGTGTGTGTGTGTGTGTGTGTGTGTGTGTGTGTGTGTGAAAGATTTGTTTTAGTGTTCTTACCGTTTTTTTATATATTTTTTCAAATTGTTCTTTACTTTTCTTATGATTCATTTCCTTTCTTTTCCTTTCGTCACTGGGTTATTTTCTTTCTGTTGAAGCCCTTGGGATTTTAGCATCCTGCTTGTCCAACTAGGGTTGTATGTTAGCTAGCAATAATAATAATAATAATAATAATAATAATAATAATAATAATAATAATAATAATAATAATAATAATAATAATAATAATAATAATAATAACCAGGGTGTAGTTCTAGAATAGAAATACACAAGGAAGAATTATAAATATGAGCATATGTAGATGAATATATATATTTGTTTATTACATTATAGTTGAGCAAATTCGTATTTCAAAGGGACGTAGGAATAATTAATATGTAGCTTATTTAATATGAATTCACTGACATCAGTGAGTTTCAAAATTTATGTAGATTTTTCTTTCATATCTACTGTAACATAGATGTAATATAAACCTGCAATATAAACTCATTCTTCTTCATTATTTCATGATGATCTCAAAACAAGATTGCAAAATTTATAAATACAGTAATTCGATATTTGCTGACTTATTAGGCACATAAACGAAAAGAAATCCAAGTTGTTGTTGTTTACTTTCCAACAAACTTTCCTAATGATAGGAATTCACGTTCCCACGAACGTTCGCGATTATGGGGATTCACGTTCCCACGAACGGTTGTAATTTTGGGAATTCACGTTCCCACAAACGTACACTATTATAGGCATTCGCGTTCCCACAAACATTCCAAATTATGGGAATTCCCATTCCTACAAATGTTTGCAATTATGGGAATTCACGTTCATACAAACGTTCATGATTATGGGAATTCACGTTCCCACAAACGTTCGCAATTATTGGAATGTACATTCCTACAAGCGTTCGTGATTATGGAAATTCACGTTCCCACGAACATTCGCAATTATGGGAATTCACGTTCACTCAAACGTTCGCAATTATGGGAATATATTGTACATTCCTTCAAACGTTTGCGATTATGGGAATTCCCGTTCCTACAAACGTTCGCGATTATGGGAATTCACGTTCCCACAAACGTTCGCGACTATGGGAAATCACGTTCCCACAAACGTATATATACATATATATGTGTATATATATATATATATATATATATATATATATATATATATATATATACATACATACATATATATATATATATATATATATATATATATATATATATATATATATATATATATATATATATATATATATATATATATATATATATATATATATATAATTTATTACAATCTATATACAGTATACATCTGTTCTTATAGATCTGTATATAATCCATTTTATATATATATATATATATATATATATATATATATATATATATATATATATATATATATATATATATATATATATATATATATATATATATATATATATACCGCATGACCATATATAGAATACAGATGCAAAAATAAAAGCAACATACACACCTTGAGATTTCGTTTTACGACAAAATCATTCGTACAGTAAACAAAAACATTTGCTGCACTAAGATTTCATTGATGTGATATCTATGCATATGCTTCTTCACGTTGACACCCATCATTAAACTTCAATAACATGAACGAGAACACTTCCCCCCTTCCTTTTCTGCCTTCTCCCTCTCCCTCCCCCTCCCCTTTCCTCCCCCTCCCCCTCTGGTATCATGTTCTCTTTCCAGTACCCGAGTTTCTGTGGCTGGAACTCGTGTATTTCTAATCCTTACCGAGGTTCTGAGGATGTCATCACTTTTGTTTTCAAGTCAGAGGGAAGCGAAGCTGAATGGAATCCCAGTCTGTGGATAGACTCGTGTTCAATCGTTATTACAATTCTTTGCCAAAAAAAGAAAAAATATTTCATAATCTACTGTATCTTCGCCAAAAAAAAAAATATTTCATATTCTACTGTATCTTCGCCAGCAATGATATTGAGATATGCTTTCTTTCAATATCTGAAAACTGAGAAAAGGCAGTATATCTATGAGGAAATTGTCGGAATCTCTGAAAGTTTGCTTAAATAATGTATCTTGAGAAAGTTGCAAAAGCCTACACAGTTAAATATTTGCTGAAAAAAAAGCGGTAAATGAATGGCAGCATTTATTCCAGGATTTTTACCATTTTAAAAAACGGAAATATTAACGTAAAGGAGTAATATTACGGTCATCAACCCGTAAAAAGATGATAATAAAGTTGGGTAAAATTACGGTCCCCTGTATTTCACTGAAATACAGTTGAGAACAATAAATTCTGACGAAGAACTAATTTTTAAAATTGCGGATTTTCAACAGTGTAAAGGAATTTGTTATTTTGTGAATGTGATGAAAATTCTCTTTTATAATGTCGAACACTAAAATTAACTGAAGCACTAAATCCCAGAGGCAGGTTTTTGGAAGGGTCAACTTATTACACTTAAATAAGCTTTGCTATTCCCCTTCCATCTTTCGCTATATGGTCATGTTTGACAAATATAAGTCATAAGAGTTCAGTATCACACTTTAAAGCCCTGTCCACACGATGGAGCATGCCCGACGGGCAAACAGTGATACCAGACCACAATAGTTAGTAAGAATGAGGGTTAATGACGTCAGAAGCGGGAAAACCACAGACAGGGATCTGGCATCATACAGTGTTGCCAGATCCATGCCTTTAGTTTTCCGGCTTCTGACGTCATCAACCCTCATTTTCACTAACTACTATGGCCTGGTATCACTGTTTGCCCGTCGGGCATACTCCATCGTGTGAACAGGGCTTAATACTTGTGATTTTCATTATTTTCATGCTGATCATAACATCCTTTATTTCGTTTCAGTAGAAAATCTGGAATTCTATTTCGCTATAAAGTCGTGTTTGCCAAATATGAGTTGCCAACCATGAGTCAAAGAGTTCAGTGTCAGACATCAACACCTCGCGTGTTGTCTGTTATTTTTATGCTGACCATAACATCTTTTATTTCCTTTCAGTAGAAAATCTGGTTGTATTACTGCTGTCAGTGGGAACACGGAAAACTCGATTATAGAATTGAAAACCAATGTTGAATTGTAATTCTTATTTGTGTTATATAGTTCTTTTTTTTTTTTTTAAATAATGATATAAGCCACCGTAATGGAGAAGGCGTTGTTGGGCTCAGAATTTTTGTTATGTTTTTTTTTTTTGGCATTTAATATTTCGAGATTTTTCAATATATATATATATATATATATATATATATATATATATGTGTGTGTGTGTGTGTGTGTGTGTGTGTGTGTATGTGTGTATGTATATATATATATATATATATATATATATATATATATATATATATATATATATATATATATATATATATATATATACATACAAACATATATTATACACATATACAAGTTTATTTGTATATATATATACATATATATATATATATATATATATATATATATATATATATATATATATATATATATATATATATATATATATATATATATATATATACACGTACATATATACATACTATATATATGTATATATATACACATAATATATATATATATATATATATATATATATATATATATATATATATATATATTTATATGTGTGTGTGTGCATGTATGATAGATACATACACATCATTATCATCACCATTACTTGTTGCTATTCAACTGTACGTCAAAGACATCAGACCTGCCCTTCCACACGCATCTGTTTATGGTCTCTCTCTGGCAATGCTGCTCTACCTGATGAAAGCCTCGGGCTGTTTATCCGAGTTGTGGTAGATATAGAGGAAGGAGGCGGGACCCTTTGTAGGAGGTGATATACCAATAGGATACTATGCGTGGGCTAGGTGGTGTTACAATTATCTCTGAATGTTCCTCAGATTTTAAGGCTTTGGCATAACTTTTGGTTTTGCTTAGAAGTCGCCTAGCATATCCCACATCTGACTTCTGAACAGCTACTTCTTAAAAACTTGATATTGAGGACATTATATATATATATATATATATATATATATATATATATATATATATATATATATGTGTGTGTGTGTGTGTGTGTATATATATATATATATATATATATATATATATATATATATATATATATATATATATATATATATATATATATACATATATATATGTATGTATAATATATATATAATATATATAATATATATATTTTTTTTGGGGGGGGGATCCTGGCTACAGTAAGTGCACTTTGAAATAGAAGTGTAGGGTCTATGCTTAGGTTCCTAGCAATTGCCACAGATCGTTTCCTTTTTTGCAAACTCTAGATGGATGTCCAAATTTAAAGCAATCAGTAGGTTTGAGAACAAAGACATCAGAAGAATATTTTGAGTTAAATGGGAGGACAGGATTAGAAATGAAACTATAAGAAAGATTGCTCGAGGGCCATATGTGGATGAGATCATGATGAGGGGTAGATGGAGATGGTTTAGGTATGCTCTTTGCACTCTCCAAGAGAGATTAGTTCACCAAACCTTCAGCTTGGCTCCACAAGGCACTAGAAGAGATGGAAGACCCAGGCCTACATGGCTGAGGACTATGAAGCCCGAAATAGGAGATGGTGAATGGAGAAGTATTGAATTAAAAGCTCAAGATAGTGACGACTGGCGAAATATAACCGAGGCCCTTTGCGTCAATAGGCGTAGGAGGAGATGATGATGATGATGATGTAACACAATAAAGGTTTCTCTTATAAAGGCGAACTGAAATTCTCTCATTTTCAATGTATACATGAGAAGGTACATCACAGTCTTCGAATGTTAGAATAATAGTGGTTCTGGGAATCTTATGAACCTTCCAAATTTCTCTAGGGCGTATATCTAGGATTTCTTCCTCACTATATTCATAAAGGTCTTGTTTAAAAATCACCTCTCTCCCATGACTAAAATTCAAATGCGGTTTGATTTCTACCATTAAATTTTCTTCCATCTTTATGTTTCTTAGCATAAATGACTTTGTTTTAGAGTTTGTATGCATCAAGAAAGATTTCTAGCCAAATCTAGAAATGTCTCTACGCTCTATAGCACCTACTTTGTTTTGTATTGGTTTTCTAAATCTAAAATGAACTTTTCTTCTGGCTTTGAGGCTGCAATAATCCACATTGGTAGTTTAAGTTTTCATTCTTTTTTTTTTAGCTTTGTTTTCTCTTTTTTTTTTTTTTTTTTTTTTTTTTTTTCTTAAGGGTTGTGGTGACCCGGTGCTTTCCACCTTGCCTGGTGATCGCCTATGATTCGTGTCCCGCTCAAATCGTTAGTAACTTTCGTCGCTGCAACCTCACCATCCTTGTGAGCTAAGGTGCGGGGGGGGGGAGAGCCAATATGTCTATCTACTGAGTCACCAGCAGCCATTGCCTGGCCCTCCTTGGTCCTAGTTTGGGTAGAGACGGTACTTTGGCACTGATCATATGAAATATGGTCAGTCTCTAGGGCAATGCCCTGATTGATAGGACAACGTTACCGTCCCTTGCCTCAGCCATTCATGAGCGGCCTTGAACCTTCAAACCTTTAAGTTTATTTATGTCAAGGTTTCCAGGAGCAATATTATATATTGCTCCGGTAATCTTGCAAATATCAAGGTTTATTTTTGAAATTTCACAGATCGCTTTAAAAGTCTCCTCATGATTATTAAGCAGATACATGCTCCTCATTTTCCATCTTCTTGGGTTTACCTTAGGAATATCTAATTAATCAGTGAGAGAGAGAGAGAGAGAGAGAGAGAGAGAGAGAGAGAGAGAGAGAGAGAGAGAGAGAGGGGGGGGGGGAGTTTCAGCTAATAATGTTAAAAATATAACTAACAACACTGGATATTCGAGCTGTGCCACCTGCTTGAAAATAAATGGCATAGAGAGAGAGAGAGAGAGAGAGAGAGAGAGAGAGAGAGAGAGAGAGAGAGAGAGAGAGAGAGAGAGAGAGAGAAAAGAATGGGGGACATGTACCTTGAATAGTGGATTATCGACATATCCCATCCACTGATAAGAGACTGAATCCCAAAGTAGCTGTAAAATTTGAATGAAAAAATCCCTTTTTCAAACCTTTTCCTATTACTCTCCAAAGTTAACATGGGCACATTTGAAACAATTAGCACTAATTATTTTTCTTAAATCCCAGTAGTTCGAGTTTCCATGTCGAAATTAACGATGGAAGGAAAGACTACAAAAGAATTAAAAAATCGAGGAAAAATCAAATTTCCTTGAACAAGTAGGTTGGCTAGGGCACGAGCCACCTGTTGAGATACTACCGCTAGAGAGTTATAAGGTTCTTTGACTGGCCTGACAGTACTACATTGCGCTCTTCTCTCTGGTTACGGTTCATTTTTTCTTTGCCTACATATACAGCGAATAGCCTGGCCTATTCCTTACAAATTCTCCTCTGTCCTCTTACACCTGACAACACTGACATTACCAAACAATTCCTCTTCATCCAAGGGGTTAACTACTGTAATTGTTCAGTGGCTACTTTCCTCCTGGTAAGGGTAGAAGAGACTCTTTAGCTATGGTAAGCAGCTCTTCTAGGAGAAGAACACTTCAAAATCAAAGCATTGTTCTCTAGTCTTCGGTAGTGCCATAGCCTCTATACCATGGTCTTCCACTGTCTTGGGTTGGAGTTCTTTTGCTTGAGGGTACACTCGGGCACACTATTCTGTCTTA
>NC_090735.1:7261074-7271074 GCF_036898095.1 Palaemon carinicauda
CTTGGTTACAGAAATGGCTACACCGGCATCAGATGACACGTTGAGACCGTTACGTTTCTTGGTCTTCATTCCAAGGACAGTAGATGTTAAAATTGAGTTTTCCTTTCAAATAATTATTGCAGATTTTGTGTATGAATTATGGCAATAATTATGGGAATGGGAATAACTCAATTTCAGAACATCTTGATTACCCCAAAATTATGGGTCCACTACCCCACTGGGGTATTTTACCCCAGGGTTGGGAAACACTGCTTTAGTGTAATAAACCGATCCATGTTTCTATGTCTCTCCGTAAACACTTTGTGCATAAATAAACCAGGAACTAGATTGTTTGCTATTTATATTTCCTTCGTGTTCATTAATCCCTTTTTTCATGGATTGACGTCTGATTTTTATAGGAAAGGGCAATAGTAGCAACTCATAATCACAATTGATGGACTTTATGGATAAATTATTAAAATGAAATTGAACCAAATCCTTAAGAAAAAAAACTTTAATTTCAACAATACTTGAAATTTTATATAAAACAATTCATGATTTACCTCTTCTAGTATTTATGCAAGAAGATTGACCTAAATCCGTTGGTGACATTTTATCAGTAAAAAGTCATCTGCCATCTGCACTTGTGCTCTAGAATTATTGATGATGGTGTCGCGACTGTATTGGTATTGTTGTTGTTGTTGTTATTGTTGCTGTTGTTCCCTTTTGGTAAAAGCCAACATCATTTGAAAGGTCAAAAGGAATCCGAGTCAATACGTGGACTGAATGTCCTCAAATGTCGCTCATTCGTGGCAGAGACAAGGGACAGGAAAATGTCCTCAAATGTCGCTCATTCGTGGCAGAGACAAGGGACAAGAAAATGTCCTCAAATGTCGCTCATTCGTGGCAGAGACAAGGGACAGGAAAATGTCCTCAAATGTCGCTCATTCGTGGCAGAGACAAGGGACAAGAAAATGTCCTCAAATGTCGCTCATTCGTGGCAGAGACAAGGGACAGGAAAATGTCCTCAAATGTCGCTCATTCGTGGCAGAGACAAAGGACAGGACAATGTCCTACAGACCGATCATATAAAGCCTACGTATGATCAGCACCCAAACCCGGTCCTCCTAAGCAAGGGCCATGGAGGGCCAGACAATGGCTACTGATGACCCAGCAGGGAGACCTACAAGGCTCACAATGACGGTGAAGTTCTAGGCACTAGAAACCATTGGGCTTGAGCAGGGCTCGAACTCCCGCCCAACAGACTGTCTCACAATGACGGTTCCAATAGGGTACAAGTCGCTAATATTTAGCAAAATATTAATATCAATAAAAGCAATCAATTTAACACTGAAACTATGGAATAAACAATAAAAAAAAGCAAATAACTATAGATATAACTTGTTAAGCAACACAGTTATAAGGATTTTATAACACCTAGCAATGCATCAGACTGGAGAACAGATTTCATTTTGCACTTCAATATAGAGGAGCAAATAGTTTATTTTTATATTATAGTATGTTTTACTTATGATTCTTTGTTTTATGCAGTTCGTAATGCTTACCTAAAACGAAATACTTATTTCTGAGCATTAGAGAATCGGATTCTATTACAAATGTATTGTTTCAATATATTGGTTCCTTTTTCCTTCAAAAGGTCAATTACTGATGAAGGAATTGTATCTGGGAAATGGCGATATGATAATAATGATAATAATAATAATAATAATAATAATAATAATAATAAATATTATTATTATTATTATTATTATTATTATTATTATTATTATTATTATTATTATTATTATTATTTGCTAAGCTACAACCCTAGTTGGAAAAGCAGGATGCTATGAACCCCGGTATCCGAACAAGGAAAATAGCCCAGTGAGAAAAGGAAACAACAAAAAATAAAACATTTCAAGAATAACAACACTGATGATAGCATTAGCAATTATAATAAAAATAACAACTCTTATAAGCAGGTAAAATAAGAAGGCTCTTGAGCAGGTAGAAAATAAACTTTTCCAAAAATGGGTCACCGAATGATATTAAGGAAGGGATATTAGTAAAATATCCCTGATAGGCATATCTAGAATAAACATCCTAAAGTGTATGTTAAACACCAAATGAGAATGATGTGAACAACAAGGATATTCAAAATATACCCATACGATTGTGATAACATCCTTTGAAGCAAAATGGCGGAATCCTTCATTGTAAGAAAAAGAAATATCAACGAATAGATAAATGTAGCAAATCTTCCAGTTTTCCGACAGAAGAAGTCGACGATCTTAAAGAAAAAGTTTTGCTAGAGAAAATATTCCGGTAACCATCACGAGGCAACACTCGCCCGAGCGAAATTGCCATCGAAGGAGCAAACAAATTCTCCTAAGTGGTCGGGAGGTGGAGGAGCCCTTGGTGGCTTTTAAAACTAATCCCGGTAAAGGTCATGATGAATTGATGCTTTATTATTTAAAATGAATAAATCACCTGACAAAGTTCTATTATCTACATTCCATTAAATTGCTATTCACTTTTACAAATGATATTAATTGAATTTCTTAGATTGGACACAAATTTTGGATTATCTTCTCTGGGATTTATGAGTCGATTTCAGTTCCCTTGAGGCTTTCTGGTGTTATAGAAAAGGACTATTTTTTTTTGTTGTTGAATTTTTCGGTGACCCGGAAAACATTAAAAATAGAATACTTTTTCCTAAACATGAAATCATAAACAGTGTGCACCGCAGTCGTAAATAAAAGTAGAAAATTATGATCAAAATAATAATTATGATCAAATTATAAGACCATGATTATAGAACTCTTCACAATACAGAAAAAGAATTAATTGAAACCTTATTGAGGTGAGATACGGCAAATCATGTCACCTGAAAGATATTATTGTTTTTAATCCTCTTAAGGTTAACATGTTGAAAATTTACAAGCAAAAATGTTGAATATTGTATGATTGACCTTTGATTCCACTGATGGTACATCTGACCGAGCCAAGATTATCACACAGGTGTCAAAGGATTTATTTTTTCCCAATCAAATATTTTCCTTTTTATTCTTTATAGGAAATTTTAAGGTACACAGTTCTTTCCTGTACCTATGTGAGATGTCCAAAGTATTTGATTTGTGCTTCTATCCATTTGTAGGAATCTGCAAGGATGAGGCAACCATTACTTTGGGAAGCGAGAAATCCTTTCAATTTTTAGAAGCACATATCCATAGAACGGATAACTTTGTGTCCTTTAATAGCCAAGGAAATAATTAAGAGACCAATGAGAGGAAGAAGGATGTGTCTTAAGAAGAAACCATAGAACTACTTTTTCCTGGTCATGGTTTGGACGGAAAGGCTGGTTGAGATTAACTAATTTATTCACGTTATAGATAGCCTGCCCCTTTCTCTCAGACATGGGCTCCTGCTATGTTACGACACATAAGAATGATTTATTTACTCAGATATCTGAAATGTAGCCAATCATTGGGAGTGGAAAGGCAGAAGGAAACATTTACATTTAAAAGGGTACATGATTACAATCAAAGCGTGTTTCTGCCTACTTGGTAATCCCTTGGAGTATATTTCATTTACAGAAATAGAATCATTTGAATCATCTGAAATGAGGAATTCCATTTCAGACATCTCATTGGTGATTTGGAAACATGTAGATGTCTTCTTTTGTTTCCTGTAAGAAAGTGAAAGATAGACTCATTTCCTTGTATGAGGCAACCAGTATGGCAGTTGATGACGGTTAGTTGGCCTGGCCACTGTTGTGGCACTGCAGCATCTTTTTTGACAACATGCACCCTTACACTTTCGAATCTCACTTCTGAATCCCCAAATGAAAGAAACAAATCCCCCTTGATTTGTCAGTCTGCTAGATAAAATCCATGAATGTTGTAAGACAGCGGATGGGGAATCTGGTTTGCAATCTGTCTCTCCGTCACTTCGAGGCTGAGGTTGTGTAGTGGCCACTGCTACAGTTGCTTGGGTAGGATCTGCTAGTGTTTGGGACAGGGGAACCATTTGAAGGAAATCCTTGAGGAGCATCGTGGATGCGTTGCAAATTACGGTGACAGTTTAACAGCGGAACTTCATCATGAGAACTCTGCGCACTTTAGTCCAGCCTTGTCTCTTGTTGGTCATCAATGGCGGGTATTGTTATTTGTTGTCAGAGTTGCTTGTAGAATTGTACAAGCTGTTGATTTCTTATTTCTATTTACAGGTTGTCCAGAGTTTTCTTGCTCTGAAGGTTGGGGGCATACTGAAGATGATGTAAATTGGTCTTTTAAAGTTTTGTATGTGACGGTGGCGTCTGGCTTGGCTAACCATTCCGCCATATGTTCAAAGACGTAATCATCTTTTTCACATCTTCTTTGACAGGACGATATCTTCCGGCCTGAAAAGCAGGCGTCTGGGGTGTGTGTTGTGAAAGGATGTAGTTAGACGAAGATACGGCAGTGATTTCATCAGGAGAGTTAGGGTGCTGTACTACTTTGGTCACTTCGGAGTGCCTAATTTCCAGGCCATGGTTTGGAAGTAAATGCTGTCTGGGGTAAACTGATGATTTTACACAGAAATCTTACATTTATCCTCTCTTTGTAAGTGGGAAGGTAGTAGGTAAGATTTACACCTAAAAAAGCTACACGATTACAATCCAGGTGTGTTTCTAAACACTTGGTAAATGCTTGGAATAATTTTTTATACAGAAACAGTACCTATATATATATATATATATATATATATATATATATATATATATATATATATATATATATATATATATATATATATATATATATATGCAGGTTTACTGTGTATGCATTTTCTCCACTATTTCGAGTGCCACTGTTCTACAAAAATATATCCCTTCCAAGTGGTTTCTATTTCTTCACGAAAGCACAGACGTTTACCCTTTTGGGGGCTTCCTGAGGCTGAAGATCTTATCACAATCAAGCGGAAGCAATTCCACAGAAACATTTCTGGTAAAGTATTTCTTCCTTTCGATACAAATCACGTCCTGGCTGCATTTTAGTCCTTAGAGTTTTACTGAAGCAAATATAATAGATTTATTGATTATTGTAAGTGAAAATGACGGACCAAATTTTGCTTGACAGTATCAGAAAAGGCCAGAAGAGGATGATAAGAAATATGTCAATGGGTGTCTAAAAATATGATAGATATTTTCCATTTTTGAAGTGGAAATAATGGACCAAATTTTAGTTGACTCTGTATCAAAAAGACACAAAAGACGATGATAAGAAATGTGTCAATGGGTGTCTATTCCAAAGCAATGCGAGACTCTCCTCTTGAAAGAAGATACCCAAAAAGTTTGTCAACAAAGATGGTGGAAAAAAATGTCCGAAGTTTAGAGAGAATAGATTGAGTTCTCAGAGACAAAAACCATTTAAGCTGTATCAAGCCAATAGGAAACCGATGCGAGTGTTAGTCGTTTGAGTAGTGCTTCTCTTTTGTTACTTCAAAAATAACATTTCTGAGAGAGGTACATGACTAGGGTGAATGGAATGGATATCCGTAATAACAGAAAATTAGAATGCTGACCTTCATGAGAGAATTCTTGTGAGACCCAAAGTTAAAGGTGATTAAGGAATCTCTTATAAGTTATGATCGTTATCCAAGTTCATATACCTGCAGTGCACGTAACAGAATTTGTTTTGAATTCTTTATTGGTTTCATATATATATATATATATATATATATATAATATATATATATATATATATATATATATATATATATATATATATATATACATATATATATGTACATATATATATATATATATATATATATATATATATATATATATATATATATGTATATATATATATATATATATATATATATATATATATATATATATATAGATATATAGATACATAGATACATAGATAGATATGTATGTGTTTATATATATAGATATATATATGTATATATATACATATATATATAAATATATAAATATATATATATATATATATATATATAGATACATATACATACAGTCAAACCTCGTCAATTGCAGATTCACCAAGGGCCCCCCCCCCCCCCGCCCTGATTCGACTATATGCTTTTGAACTTTTTATCTATCGTAAAAAATATGTTGGTTAATCACTTAGCCACGGACTTTAAATTGGGAACGCTACAGATAATTTTCAAACCATACGCCATAACAGCTAACTGCTGACCTTTTGCCACTTAATAGAGCAGTGGTTTTCAACATTTCTAATTCTCAACCTCTTCTTTGTATGGCCCGTTCCCTGTGGCCCCGCCCCCCATAAAAATCCTTAAATACTCTAGTTTACTGCCATAGTCGGCATATCAATAATATCAATATATATATATATATATATATATATATATATATATATATATATATATATATATATATATATATATATATATATACATATACACATATATATATATGCACATATATATATATATATATATATATACATATATATATTTGTATATATATACATATATATGTACATATATACATATATATATATATATATATATATATATATATATATATATATATATATATATATATATATATGTAAAATCATGAAAGTACGCAGTTACTTTCTGTAGTGTTATACTTATGCTTGTTTTTCTATGCAGTGATGTAAGAGCAACCCATATTTGTTTTTTATTGTTTCTACTGATAGACGATAAGGTTATTTTGTGTCGAGAACAGCAACACAACTGAACCCACAACATTGCTTTCGCAGAGAGAGAGAGAGAGAGAGAGAGAGAGAGAGAGAGAGAGAGAGAGAGAGAGAGAGAGAGAGAGAGTACATAATGAAATAACACTACTGTGGCACACATATTCTTTAAACAACGTCTCCCCCAAAGGCCTGGTAACTTTATCAAAACAGCTATCAGTACAAGAAAGTTTTGTTTTGCAGGTTTCTACCTGTTTATTAGTAATATGTCAAATGCAACTATTTTACCATCATTATAAAGTTTGTAATGAAAATTAGTTGTAGCAAAAGAGTGAGGGAATAGAGTAGGTGGATGTAAAAGGGAGGTAGTGAGGATTGAAGAGCTAATAAAACAAGGGGTAAAAAGTAAATATCAGGAAAGGTTGAAAATGGCATATGATGAGGTGAGAGTAAGAGAAACTGGTAATTTAGAGGAGGAATGGAAGTTAGTTAAAGAAAATTTTGTTGGGATTGCAAGTGATGTATGTGGCAAGAAGGTTGTTGGAGGCAGCATGAGGAAGGGCAGTGAATGGTGGAATGAAGGAGTGAAGGTGAAAGTGGAAGAGAAAAAGAGGGCTTTTGAAGAATGGCTGCAGAGTAATAGTATAGAGAAGTATGAAAAATATAGAGAGAAAAAGGTGGAAGTAAAGCGCAAGGTACGTGAGGCAAAGAGGGCAGCTGACCTGAGGTGGGGTCAGGGATTGGGTCAGTCATATGAAGAGAATAAGAAGAAGTTTTGGAAAGAAGTGAAGAGAGTAAGGAAGGCTGGCGCAAGAATTGAAGAGACAGTGAAAGATGGAAATGGAAGGTTGTTAAAAGGAGAGGAGGCAAGGACAAGGTGGGCGGAATATTTTGAAAGTTTGCTGAATGTTGAGGATAATAGGGAGGCAGATATAATTGCTGTTCCAGGTGTTGAGGTGCCAGTGATGGGAGGTGAGAATGAGAGAGAGATAACAATAGAGGAAGTGAGGAGAGCACTAGATGAAACGAGAGTAGGAAAAGCATCTGGTATGGACGGTGTGAAAGCTGAGATGTTGAAGGAAGGGGGTGTGACTGTACTTGAATGGTTGGTGAGATTGTTTAATATGTGTTTTGTGTTGTCAATGGTACCAGTAGATTGGGTTTGTGCATGTATTGTACCACTATATAAGGGTAAGGGAGATGTGCATGAGTATTGTAATTCAAGAGGTATTAGTTTGTTGAGTGTAGTTGGAAAAGTGTATGGTAGAGTACTGATTAATAGGATTAAGGATAAAACAGAGAATGCAATCTTGGAAGTACAGGGTGGTTTTAGAAGAGGTAGGGGTTGTATGAATCAGATTTTTACAGTTAGGCAGATATGCGAGAAATATTTAGCAAAAGGTAAGGAGGTGTATGTTGCGTTTATGGATCTGGAGAAAGCATATGATAGAGTTGATAGGGAAGCAATGTGGGATGTGATGAGGTTATATGGAGTTGGTGGAAGGTTGTTGCAAGCAGTGAAAAGTTTATACAAAGGTAGTAAAGCATGTGTTAGAATAGGAAATGAAGTGAGTGATTGGTTTCCGGTGAGAGTGGGGCTGAGACAGGGATGTGTGATGTCGCCGTGGTTGTTTAACTTGTATGTTGATGGAGTGGTGAGAGAGGTGAATGCTCGAGTGCTTGGACGAGGATTAAAACTGGTAGGCGAGAATGACCATGAATGGGAGGTAAATCAGTTGTTGTTTGCGGATGATACTGTACTGGTAGCAGACACAGAAGAGAAGCTTGACCTACTAGTGACAGAATTTGGAAGGGTGTGTGAGAGAAGGAAGTTGAGAGTTAATGTGGGTAAGAGTAAGGTTATGAGATGTACGAGAAGGGAAGGTGGTGCAAGGTTGAATGTCATGTTGAATGGAGAGTTACTTGAGGAGGTGGATCAGTTTAAGTACTTGGGGTCTATTGTTGCAGCAAATGGTGGAGCGGAAGCAGATGTACGTCAGAGAGTGAATGAAGGTTGCAAAGTGTTGGGGGCAGTTAAGGGAGTAGTAAAAAATAGAGGGTTGGGCATGAATGTAAAGAGAGTTCTATATGAGAAAGTGATTGTACCAACTGTGATGTATGGATCGGAGTCGTGGGGAATGAAAGTGATGGAGAGACAGAAATTGAATGTGTTTGAGATGAAGTGTCTGAGGAGTATGGCTGGTGTATCTCGAGTAGATAGGGTTAGGAACGAAGTGGTGAGGGAGAGAACGGGTGTAAGAAATGAGTTAGCGGCTAGAGTGGATATGAATGTGTTGAGGTGGTTTGGCCATGTTGAGAGAATGGAAAATGGTTGTCTGCTAAAGAAGGTGATGAATGCAAGAGTTGATGGGAGAAGTACAAGAGGAAGGCCAAGGTTTGGGTGGATGGATGGTGTGAAGAAAGCTCTGGGTGATAGGAGGATAGATGTGAGAGAGGCAAGAGAGCGTGCTAGAAATAGGAATGAATGGCGAGCGATTGTGACGCAGTTCCAGTAGGCCCTGCTGCTTCCTCCGGGGCCTTAGATGACCGCGGAGGTAGCAGCAGTAGGGGAGTCAGCATTATGAAGCTTCATCTGTGGTGGAAATGTGGGAGGTTGGGCTGTGGCACCCTAGCAGTACCAGCTGAACTCGGTTGGGTCCCTGATTAGGCTGAAGGAACATAGAGAGTAGAGGTCCCCTTTTTGTTTTGTTTCATTGTTGGTGTCGGCTACCCCCCAAAATTGGGGGAAGTGCCTTGGTATATAGATAGATAGATAAAGTTTGTTCTGTACAATAATTTTCAATGTGTCTGGCTTTGGTTTTCTCTTACGACCCTGGGAAGATCCAGACCCTTAGGTGAACTCAATAATCTCACTAATAGTAGAGAAACTTTAGCTAAAAACTGCCTCCTAGTAATCACTATTATAACTATCTTCAGTCATGGATACTACAGTATTCAGTGATAACAGAACCATCTTTAAAAAATGAAAAAAATAATATTTTCCAATAAGTAACAGCGGGTGAGAAAGGACTGATATTTTCGTTCTGTTATAAGACTCCAATGAGAGGGGGAGCACATCCAGCCAATAGAAAGGCAATCCCAATCAGAGGGAGTTTTCTCTCATGAAATGAGAGATACCATGCCACATCCCTTCCAGCCCTACATCCCTAGGTTTGAATAGACAGTCTACTTTGTGAGCTCTCTTCAACATGCTTTTCAACTCCTGCTCCGGCATTTCATGAAGGGGAAAAAACACTTTTGTTTAATGGCTTACCAGACCAAAAGGATACTGCCTGCAGGCATTAATGTTGATCCTCCGCTGT
>NC_090735.1:7281074-7286074 GCF_036898095.1 Palaemon carinicauda
GATCTCAAAAATTATCAGAAATAAACCCATATTCGGCCCTTATTTATTATACTAATAACCCAAGAGAAAAAATTAGGTAAATTAATTCATACTTGATCACTAATGCTAATCGTTAGTTTTCATAACTTCAGCTTTTTTTTTTTTCTTAAACATCGAGAAACTGGGGAAGTTTAGTCCATATTCTTTTCCTAATGTGATTTTTATGGAAGGCTCCCAGGCATTGGGTGCATCTTAAATGTCCTTTAGCTTTCTCTTCAGATCCATATTTAATGAGGCAAAACACACCCACGGAGCTTCTAAAGGTTTAAAGGCCACTTATGAAAGGCAAAAAGCAAGGAACAGTGACAATGCCATAGCTAGCAGGACAATGCCATAGACAATAGAGACTGACCATTTTATTTATATAATTTATATATATATATATATATATATATATATATATATATATATATATATATATATATATATATATATATGTGTGTGTGTGTGTGTGTGTGTGTGTGTGTGCATATATATTATATATATACACATTTATATGAATATACATATATATATGTCTATATATACGTATAATACATATATATAAATATATATATATATATATATATATATATATATATATATATATATTATATATATATATATATATGTATATGTATATAAATATATGTAAATATATATAAATTTATATATATACACACATATATACATAAATATATATATCTATATACACATATATATAAATATATATATATATATATATATATATATATATATATATATATATATATATATATATATATATATATACATTACCAGCCCCCAAGCCCCCTTTCGTCTAACCTAGGACCAGGGGGGACCAGGCAATGGCTGCTGATGACTCAGCAGGTAGATATATAGCCTCCCCAAAACACCCTATCCTTTGCTCATAAGGATGGTGAGATCGCAGACACTACAAGAAACTATGGAGCTTGAGTGTGACTCATACCCCAGTCTGGTAGATCGCCAGGCAGGGACGCTTCCAATAGGCCACCAAAGACAAGCTATACTGATAAAGTGGAAAGAGTTTTGGAGAAACAACGACAACAACCATATGCGTCTAAGCTTTTCCAACCAAATATGAAAATGGGGTCTGTCACTCAAAAGCTAATGAGTTCGCATATTTTTTCCAATATGGATTGGGAATTTAAACACTTGTCTCATCACTTCAGCTAGGGAAAAAATCTATAATTCTTTGGAATGGAATGTTGGCGAACATAAACGAGAATAGATTGAAAATCATGGAGATGTTATCAGATGAAACATTTATCAGCCATTAACGAACAACATCCATAAGATTCAATGGAAATATAAATGATTTCAAATACTTATATGGAATCTGATTATTATGTACCAAATCCTGCCGATTCATCTAGATATCCTTGCAGGACCTATTAAAGGTTTAAGGTTTAAAGGCCGCTCATGAATAGCAGATTCAGTGGACAGTGACATTGGCCTATCGAGCAGGTCGATGCCCAAGAGACTGACCATATATACATATGGTCAGCGCCCAAGCCCCTCTACACTAAAGCTATGACCAAGGAGTGCCAGGCAATGGCTACTGATGACTCATCAGCTAGACCTATAGGCCTCCTCAGAACCACTATCCTTAGCTCACAAGGATAGTAAGGTTGCAGCGACCAAAGAAACAAACGAGTTTGAGCGGGATTCGATCCCCAGTCTGGCGTTACCATATCGGCCACCACAACCCTTTTGCAGAATTTCAAATCCTACCATGAAAATATTAACCAAAATTGTAGAGTTGTTTATAGGACCCCATGAACACTCAAGTACGTTTATAGATTTGTTAAAAATTAATAAAATAAACATCTTAACCCTTTTACCCCTAAGGTATGTTGAACTTTCAAGCACATTTTGCTATATCTTTTTTTTTTTTTAATTGCTCTAACAGCCTTAATTTTTGTCATAGAGAGGTCAGGTTGGTCTCATTCTTTTGGAAAATGCCTGAAGTTTCTCATAAAGTTATCAAAAATATGCAAAAACATGTAAATAACAGTGTTTTGCAAGAACTTACCGGTACGTCCATTGGGGGTGAAAGGGGCTAATGATGAGTTTTTTACTCATCCCCTTTTGCACAACCTTTTTATTCCAAAAAGTTTGACTTTTTATCCGGGTAAAGGGATGAACAAACGTTCGAATTCTAATTTAAATTTGGAAAAGTTAAGCCCATTTGACTAAGCATGATACACATCATTTTCCCAGGCCTGATGGCCATAAGCAGAGATAAACATGGTATCATTATTTAATAACCACTCTCCCTTGTCCTTCTTAACTCAGACAAGGAATATTGGAATCTTTTATTATTTCACCCATCTATATAAGCTTATGAAGCTTAATTTGTGGGGCATATTGGTGGAGGGTGGACTGTGGCACCTTGCAGTACCAACCAACCTCGGCTGAATCCCTCGTCAGGCTGGGAGGAGCGAAGAGAAGAGAATAATAATAATAATAATAATAATAATAATAATTATTATTATTATTATTATTATTATTATTATTATTATTATTATTATTATTATTATTATAATAATGATAATAATAATAATAAAAATAATAATGATAATAATAATAATAATTATTATTATAATAATAATAATAATAATAATAATAATAATAATAATAATAATAAGCATCATTGTTGCTAATCTGAACCATTCCGCAAGACAACAGTTGCAGAAGAGACAAACTTTGGAGTGCATGGCAACTTAGCAAACCACCTCTGCAGAGTGGAGATCACGAAGCTCTTCTGCAAAGTCTGTCACAAACTTGCTAGTTTCAAATGGCTGAGAAGTGTATCATCCAGCGATTGGTTTCAATCACAAATTTATTCACTCATTAGTGAAAGAGAAGTAGCCACGTCGGTTGATATTTACTTTAGCGACATCCAACGGCATAAGAGAAAATGTTTGGCTGAGCAAAAATCAGAATAAAAGAAGTGAAAGTTCTACTTGCATCTTGGCCATCCGCGAATACATATATACTGTATATATATATATATATATATATATATATATATATATATATATATATATATATATATATATATATATATATATATATATATATATATGTATATATATATATATATATATATATATATATATATATATATTCTATATATATATATATATATATATATATATATATATATATATATATATTATATATACAGTATATATATATATATATATATATATATATATATATATATATATATATATATATATATATATATACTGTATATATAATATATATATATATATATATATATATATATATATATATATATATATATAGAATATATATATATATATATATATATAGAATATATATATATATATATATATATATATATATATATATATATATATATGTCATTCTTAGTAATCATGATTTGTTCACATTACCTCCGGACCTAAATTAAAGGCTGAAGATACAAGCGACTGGTGTAATCTAACCGAGGTCCTTTGTGTCAATCGTCGTAGGTGGAGATGATGATGATGATATAAATAAAGATATATATATATATATATATATATATATATATATATATATATATATATATATACATATATCATTATCTCCTCCTACGCCTATTGACGCAAATATGTATATGTATAAAGAACTTCCAATTCCTTTATACGAATACATGGTATTCAACTACGCCCTTGCGCCCACACTGAACCACCCTTCAAAAAATAGATATAAAATCTTGACAAATACTCTGGGTTGCCAACGTTTACTTTTTTCCTCAGAAAAACCACCTGAAAGTTGTTAAAACTTTTATTCATTTTTTGGTCTCGGATAGCGCCATATCCTCTGTACCATGGTCATCCACTGTCTTGGGTTAGAGATCTCTTGCTTGAGGGTACACTCGGACACACTATTCTATCTTGTTTCTTTTCCGCTTGTTTTTTTTTTTTTTTTTTAAGCTTGCATAGTTTATGTATGAAATATTTATTTTAATATCACTGTTCTTACGTATCCCATTTTATTTGTTAATTACTTCTCTTGTAGTTTTTCCTCATTTCAATTCCTCACTGGGCTATTTTCCCTGTCGGAGCCCTTGGGCTTATAGCACTCGGTTTTCCCAACTACGGTTGTAGCTTAATAAGAAGAAGAAGAAGAAGAAGAAGAAGAAGAAGAAGAAGAAGAAGAAGAAGAAGAAGAAGAACTGGAAATCCTTTGACAAGCAATGAGATGATGAACAACTCCCCCCCACCCCCCCCCCCCCCCACCCCCGCACCCTCACACGCTGAGTAAACTCACAAGCAAAATGGATACGCAGAATGCTTTCGCTATAATTCATGCAATCAATTAGAGACTCGTGATTAATTCAGGGAACAATTCCTCTATTAATTCACAGAATTCGACTCGATTCGAATTCACGTGAACTGATTCGGCTGAATCACGAGGCGTTCATATTCAGATGTACTCTTAATAAAAACCGTAATTCTAAGCCGTATTTCAGTAAAATCCATGCGACCGTAATTTGTACCCTACTTAGTCATTATTTTTTACGGGTTGGTGAGCGTAGTGTGACTCTCTTGCGTCAATATATCCGTTTTTAAAATGTCTGGCAATATTTATTCCAGGATTTTTACCATTTTTGAAACTGTAAATATCTGGCAATATTTATTCCAGGATTTTTACCATTTTTGAAACTGTAAATATCTGGTAACATTTATTCCAGGATTTTTACCATTTTTGAAACTGTAAATATCTGGTAACATTTATTCCAGGATTTTTACCATTTTTGAAACTGTAAATATCTGGTAACATTTATTCCAGGATTTTTACCATTTTTGAAACTAAATATCTGGCAACATTTATTCCAGGATTTTTACCGTTTTTCAAACGGTAAATATCTGGCAATATTTATTCCAGGATTTTTACCGTTTATACGAGAAATTTTTAACATTGAAGAGACAATTTTTGGT
>NC_090735.1:7291074-7303574 GCF_036898095.1 Palaemon carinicauda
TATGAATCAGATTTTTACAGTTAGGCAGATATGCGAGAAATATTTAGCAAAAGGTAAGGAGGTGTATGTTGCGTTTATGGATCTGGAGAAAGCATATGATAGAGTTGATAGGGAAGCAATGTGGAATGTGATGAGGTTATATGGAGTTGGTGGAAGGTTGTTGCAAGCAGTGAAAAGTTTCTACAAAGGTAGTAAAGCATGTGTTAGAATAGGAAATGAAGTGAGCGATTGGTTCCCGGTGAGAGTGGGGCTGAGACAGGGATGTGTGATGTCGCCGTGGTTGTTTAACTTGTATGTTGATGGAGTGGTGAGAGAGGTGAATGCTCGAGTGCATGGTCGAGGATTAAAACTGGTAGGCGAGAATGATCATGAATGGGAGGTAAATCAGTTGTTGTTTGCGGATGATACTGTACTGGTAGCTGACACAGAAGAGAAGCTTGACCGACTAGTGACAGAATTTGGAAGGATGTGTGAGAGAAGGAAGTTGAGAGTTAATGTGGGTAAGAGTAAGGTTATGAGATGTACGAGAAGGGAAGGTGGTGCAAGGTTGAATGTCATGTTGAATGGAGAGTTACTTGAGGAGGTGGATCAGTTTAAGTACTTGGGGTCTGTTGTTGCAGCAAATGGTGGAGTGGAAGCAGATGTACGTCAGAGAGTCAATGAAGGTTGCAAAGTGTTGGGGGCAGTTAAGGGAGTAGTAAGAAATAGAGGGTTGGGCATGGATGTAAAGAGAGTTCTATATGAGAAAGTGATTGTACCAACTGTGATGTATGGATCGGAGTTGTGGGGAATGAAAGTGATGGAGAGACAGAAATTGAATGTGTTTGAGATGAAGTGTCTGAGGAGTATGGCTGGTGTATCTCGAGTAGATAGGGTTAGGAACGAAGTGGTGAGGGTGAGAACGGGTGTAAGAAATGAGTTAGCGGCTAGAGTGGATATGAATGTGTTGAGGTGGTTTGGCCATGTTGAGAGAATGGAAAATGGCTGTCTGTTAAAGAAGGTGATGAATGCAAGAGTTGATGGGAGAAGTACAAGAGGAAGGCCAAGGTTTGGGTGGATGGATGATGTGAAGAAAGCTCTGGGTGATAGGAGGATAGATGTGAGAGAGGCAAGAGAGCATGCTAGAAATAGGAATGAATGGCGAGCGATTGTGACGCAGTTCCGGTAGGCCCTGCTGCTTCCTCCGGTGCCTTAGATGACCGCAGAGGTAGCAGCAGTAGGGGACTCAGCAGTATGAAGCTTCATCTGTGGTGGAAATGTGGGAGGTTGGGCTGTGGCACCCTAGCAGTACCAGCTGAACTCGGCTGAGTCCCTGGTTAGGCTGGAGGAACGTAGAGAGTAGAGGTCCCCTTTTTTGCTTTGTTTCTTGTTGATGTCAGCCACCCCCCAAAATTGGGGGAAGTGCCTTTGGTATATGTATGTGTGTATATCAAATATCTGTATTAATGTTTTTAATATTTTTAAAATATTTTATTTCGATTTTTCATTACTTCTCATATCGTTTATTTATTTCCTTATTTCCTCTCCTCCCTAGGCTATTTTTCCCTGTTGAAGCCCTTGGGCATATATCATCTTACTTTTCCCCCTAGGGTTGTAACTTAGCAGATAATAATAATAATAATAATAATAATAATAATAATAATAATAATAATAATAATAATAATAATAATAATAATATGAGGCTATAAACTTAAACGGAAATTCAAAATGACCAGTTTTCCTTTGTATTGTAGATATTAAAAGTTCATTTGGTAGAGTCAGTGTTTTGGGTTTGCAGTCACACTTGGTTATAAAATGCATCAAATTTGTTATACTCTATTAAACAAAAACCGTAATTTTAATCAGAAATTCTCCGTAGAAATCTACTGTTCTCAGCCGTATTTCAGTAAATAAAGGCGACCGTAATTTCATACTACATTTTATTATCTTTTACGGATTGGTGACAGTAATATCACTCGTTGACGTCAATATATCCGTTTTTTGAAATTTTAAATGACTGGCAACATTTATTCCAGTATCTTTACCGTTTTTTACGGCGAATTTTTAACAGTGTAAGTCATGTTTTGATCAAAAAGTAATGTCTTGGGATAAGATCTTTTACGTGGGATATCTTGTTTCTTTTCCTCTCGTTATTTTGGAGTTTAACCTCTTGTTATTTTCAAGTTTTTATAGTTTAAATATGAAAGATTTATTTTCATGTTGTTATTGTTCTTAAACTTCTCATGTAGTTTTGCCTTATTTCCATTCCTCACTGGGCTATTTTCCCAGTTGAAGCCCTTGGGCTGGTAGCATCCCGTTTTTTCAAACTAGGGTTGTGGCTTGGCAAGTAATAATAATAATAATAATAATAATAATAATAATAATAATAATAATAATAATAATAATAATAATAATAATAATAGATCTTGTAATGAAAGGTATCATTGAGCGCGCAAAACTCGATATATGTCCGTGAATTTCCACGTTTTTTTCTTCTTTTTTTTCGCGTGATTTTTTTTTTAAATAACTCACTCAACAGGTAGATCTATAGGCTCCCCCAATACTCCCCACTCTTAGCTGACAAGGATGGTGAGGTTACAGACACAACTAGAAAGTATCGTTCTTGGCAGGGTCTCGAACCCCTTCCAACAAATTGACAGGCAGAGACGTTCCCAATAGGCAACTGTAAACACAATGTATGATATGCCATATAATCTATAATTTATTATATTCTGGAAAAAAAATCCTTACCCTTTATTTCTTATTGGAAATTTTTTTTTATATATGTTACTTTCGATATCAATCCTACATTTTCAAGGTCCTGAAGGCCGCTTATGAATGACAGGGACAAGGAACATTAACATTTCCCAATGGAGCAGAACAATGCCCTTGAGACTGACCATATATACATATGATCAGCGCCCCAGCCCCCTCTCCACCCAAGCTAGGACCAAGGAGGTCCAGGCAATGGCTGTTTATGACTCAGGAGATAGACCCATTAGCTCACCTAAACCTCCCCCATCATTAGCTCACAAGGATAGTAAGGTCGAAGCAACCAAAGAAACTAACGAGTTTGAGCGGGACTCGAACCCCAGTCTGCCGTTCACCAGTCAATGACATTACCACATTAATAATGCATACCGAGTTACCACTGCTCAATAAATTGTTATATTTTATTACTAAAATTCTGGTCCAGCTATCATGCTCTTTCTCTGAGCGATATGTATTATCTATTATGTTCAATTAAAGTAATGGCACTGGCCTAGATTCTATTTAGAGCTCATATTTTTTTTTTTCATTTCGAAGTTGAATACATGATCAATATATTAAAATTAACAAGTCATGGAGTCGATGTAACATTGATAATATGGCAATATTCATTTTCTATTATGCTGATAGTTGGGTCTTTCTTCTCTCTTTCACTGCTGCTTTAAATGGAATATCATCTGAATGAATATTTATGTAGTAAATTGATATAAAACTCGATAATTTGCTAGTGTGGTAACAAGCTTTACCATATTGAAATTAATAACTATTGTGTCCATAATGAAGAAATTAGAAATAAGGAAAGGAAATTGTTTGCAGCATTGTGGAGTGTTTATGAAATATGATATTATGAGCTAGCTACAACGTAAAGAGCAATTTAAAGAATAATGATGGGAATAACACTCAGAGACTGAAGAAAAAGTAACACGGATCAGAGAGCAAACTAAAGTGAAGGATGTCATAATAACATGTAAAAAATGATGTGGACATGTGCAGGACATATAATGAGAAAGACAGATAATAGATGGGCGTAAAGAACAGCAGAATGGATACTTAGAAATTGCAAAAATAAGCAGGGAAAGGAAGAGAAGAAGATGGATTGACGAACTGAGAAAGTTTGCTGGCTATGGATCTGCGTTTCACATGTGTACTCGGCGAAAATTTTGTGATATGGAAAAAGGGGAAGATGCAAAGACTTTCATAAGAGATTATCCGTAATGCAGGGAATGTTATATAAACAAATATTAAAAGTTTAAACTCAACGCGGGAAGTTACATTAATATATTTGATTGGCTGACTGATTAGTTTACATCCTGGCGTAACAAAAATGCTATTTGTTATACTCCAGAACATTGGCGTATACAAATACAGATTACATGTTTTCACCATCAAACAGTATTGCGTAATTGTTTCATCTAGTTGTTGTTGTTGTTGTTAGCTTCTCATCACTGTAAGAGGTAATTAATTAAGTAAACGACATACTTCCAGTATATGAAGGCGACTGAAATAGCCTATGAAATGGTTATGGCGGAAGGGAATGGGAGAGGGATGAAATTTGAGGTTGCGTTGGAGATACGCTACCGGGGTCTAGGCGAAGTCAGGCAGGGCAGTCGGTTGGCACTACGCTCCACAGCAAAAGCCAAAGCAAAGGCCTTCCAAAGAAAGCCACCGTGGTACCTCATACAAATGGGGAAAAGCACGCTCATGGTAGAAGTTAGAGAGGCTCGTGCGTTATCTTGCTACTGACATTAAAATGCTTCGGTGGATCCTCAATGTGAAGGGAAGAAATTCAATTTCCATCAATAAAGGTAGAACAGTATACTTCTTCTTCTTCTTTGTGTGCATCTTTTCCTACTTTCATGTGGGGTCGATGTTTGTGACCAGCGTTCTCCATCTACCTGTCCCACACTTCGTCACTAGTTACTGTAATCCCTTTGATCGAAGGTCATCCTTGATACAGTCCATCCACCTTCTCTTTGGTCTCCCTCTCCTTCTCGTTCCCTGTACCTCCATTTCCATCACTGTCCTCCCAATATATTGTTCATCTCTTCTCATGATATGACATACCACCTCAGTCTACTTTCTTGGATCTTATCTGATAGTCTTCTAACTCCTGTGGTACCCCTAATTACCTCATTCCGTATCTTATCTCTTCTTATCACCCCACACATCCATCTCAACATAATGATAAGGTATTCGTTATCATTTCATAACATTGCATTCCTCGTGTGCGATGACGTGAAAGTGACCTGCTTTCTGCCAAAGGCAGAAAGTTGGGTATTGGTAAATTCGGCTGTCTCAAGCTCCTTTACCAATAAGGATTGAGCTTTCTTGTGATCCACGATATTCTGTCTGAGCAAAGATCTGGCAGTAATTTCCGTCTTCTGGAGTGGGAGTGTTTTAAACCTTATTGGTGCTATCTGACCAAAACTCTGGTTGTAATTTTAGTCTTCTGGAAGTGTTTTAAACCTTATTGGTGCTCTCTGACCAAAAATATGGTTGTAATTTTAGTCTTCTCGAAGTGTTTTAAACCTTATTGATGCTCTCTGACAAAAAATCTGGTTATAATATTATCTTCTGGAAGTGTTTTAAACCTTACAGATGCTGTCTGACCAAAAATCTGGTTGTAATTTTAGTCTTCTGGAAGCGTTTTAAACCTTACAGATGCTGTCTGACCAAAGATCTGGCAGTAATTTCCGTCTCCTGGGAGCGTTTTAAACCTTCCAGATGCTGTCTAACCAAAGATCTGGCAGTAATTTCCGTTTTCTGGAAGCGTTTTAAACTTTACAAATGCTGTCTGACCGAAGATCTGGCAGTAATTAAAGTCTTCTGGGAGCGTTTTAAAACTTACAGATGCTGTCTGACCAAAGATCTGGCAGTAATTTCAGTCTTCTAGGAGCGTTTTAAACCTTACAGATGCTGTCTGACCAAAGATCTGGCAGTAATTTCAGTCTTCTGGGAGCGTTTTAAAACTTACAGATGCTGTCTGACCAAAGATCTGGCAGTAATTTCAGTCTTCTAGGAGCGTTTTAAACCTTACAGATGCTGTCTGACCAAAGATCTGGCAGTAATTTCCGTCTTCTGGGAGCGTTTTAAACCTTATTGATGCTATCTGACCAAAGATCTGGCAGTAATTTCCGTCTTCTGGGAGCGTTTTAAACCTTACAGATGCTGTCTGACCAAAGATCTGGCAGTAATTTCCGTCTTCTGGGAGCGTTTTAAACCTTACAGATGCTGTCTGACCAAAGATTTGGCAGTAATTTCAGTATTCTGGGAGCGTTTTAAAACTTACAGATCCTGTCTGACCAAAGATCTGGCAGTAATTTCAGTCTTCTAGGAGCGTTTTAAACCTTACAGATGCTATCTGACTAAAAACCTGGTTGTAATTTCCGTCTTCTGGGAGTGTTTTAAACCTTATTGATGCTCTCTGACCAAAAATCTGGTTGTAATTTTAGTCTTCTGGGAGTGTTTTAAACCTTATTGATGCTCTCTGACCAAAAATCTGGTTGTAATTTTAGTCTTCTGGAAGTGTTTTAAACCTTATTGATGCTCTCTGACCAAAAATGTGGTTGTAATTTTAGTCTTCTGGAAGTGTTTTAAACCTTATTGATGCTCTCTGACCAAAAATCTGGTTGTAATGTTAGTCTTCTGGAAGTGTTTTAAACCTTACAGAAATTGTCTGACCAAAGATCTGGCAATAATTTCCGTCTTCTAGGAGCGTTTTAAACCTTACAGATGCTGTCTGACCAAAGATCTGGCAGTAATTTCCGTCTTCTGTGAGCGTTTTAAACCTTATTGATGCTATCTGACCAAAGATCTGGCAGTAATTTCAGTCTTCTGGGAGCGTTTTAAACCTTACAGATGCTGTCTGACCAAAGATCTGGCAGTAATTTCCGTCTTCTGGGAGCGTTTTAAACCTTATTGATGCTATCTGACCAAAGATCTGGCAGTAATTTCAGTCTTCTGGGAGTGTTTTAAACCTTACAGATGCTGTCTGACCAAAGATCTGGCAGTAATTTCCGTCTTCTGGGAGCGTTTTAAACCTTATTGATGCTATCAGACCAAAGATCTGGCAGTAATTTCCGTCTTCTGGGGGCATTTTAAACCTTACAGATGCTGTCTGGCCAAAGATCTGGCAGTAATTTCTGTCTTCTGGGAGCGTTTTAAACCTTACAGATGCTGTCTGACCAAAGATCTGGCAGTAATTTCAATCTTCTCGGAGCCCTTTTAAACCTTACAGATGCTGTCTGACCAAAGATCTGGCAGTAATTTCAGTCTTCTGGGAGCGTTTTAATCCTTATTGATGCTATCTGACCAAAAATCTGGTTGCAATGTAAGTCTTCTGGAAGTGTTTTAAACCTTATTGATGCTATCTGACTAAAAATCTGGTTGTAATTTTAGTCTTCTGGAAGCGTTTTACACCTTATTGATGCTCTCTGACCAAAAATCTGGTTGCAATGTAAGTCTTCTGGAAGTGTTTTAAACCTTATTGATGCTATCTGACCAAAAATCTGGTTGTAATTTTAGTCTTCTGGAAGCGTTTTACACCTTATTGATGCTCTCTGACCAAAAATCTGGTTGTAATTTTAGTATTCTGGAAGTGTAATTTTAGTCTTCTGGAAGTGTTTTAAACCTTATTGATGCTCTCTGACCAAAAATCTGGTTTTAATGTTAGTCTTCTGGAAGTGTTTTAAACCTTGTTGATGCTATCTGACCAAAAATCTGGTTGTAATTTTAGTCTTCTGGAAGTGTTTTAAACCTTATTGATGCTATCTGATAAAAAATCTGGTTGTAATTTTAGTCTTCTGGAACTGTTTTAAACCTTATTGATGCTCTCTGACCAAAAATCTGGTTGTAATTTTAGTCTTCTGGAAGTGTTTTAAACCTTGTTGATGCTATCTGACCAAAAATCTGGTTGTAATTTTAATCTTCTGGAAGTGTTTTAAACCTTATTGATGCTCTCTGACCAAAAATCTGGTTGTAATTTTCGTCTTCTGGGAGCGTTTTAAACCTTACAGATGCTGTCTGACCAAAGATCTGGTAGTAATTTCATTCTTCTGGGAGCGTTTTAAAACTTACAGATGCTGTCTGACAAAAGATCTGGCAGTAATTTCAGTCTTCTGGGAGCGTTTTAAACCTTATTGATGCTATCTGATAAAAAATCTGGTTGTAATTCTAGTCTTCTGGAAGTGTTTTAAACCTTATTGATGCTATCTGACTAAAAATCTGCTTGTAATTTTAGTCTTCTGGAAGCGTTTTAAACCTTATTGATGCTCTCTGACCAAAAATCTGGTTGCAATTTTAGTCTTTTGGAAGTGTTTTAAACCTTATTGATGCTCTCTGACCAAAAATCTTGTTGTAATTTTAGTCTTCTGGAAGTGTTTTAAACCTTGTTGATGCTATCTGAACAAAAATCTGGTTGTAATTTTAGTCTTCTGGAAGTGTTTTAAACCTTATTGATGCTATCTGACCAAAAATCTGATTGTAATTTTAGTCTTTTGGGAGTGTTTTAAACCTTATTAATGCTCTCTGACCAACAATCTGGTTGTAATTTTAGTCTTCTCGGAGTGTTTTAAACCTTATTGATGCTCTCTGACCAAAAATATGGTTGTAATTTCAGTCGTGTGGAAGTGTTTTAAACCTCATTAATGCTCGCTGACCAAAAATCTGGTTGTAATTCTAGTCTTCTGGGAGAGTTTTAAACCTTATTGATGCTATCTGACCAAAAATCTGGTTGTAATTTTAGTCTTCTGGAAGTGTTTTAAACCTTACAGATGCTCTCTGACCAAAAACCTAGTTGTAATGTTAGTCTTCTGGAAGTGTTTTAAACCTTACTGATGCTATCTGACCAAAAATCTGGTTGTAATTTTAGTCTTCTGGAAGTGTTTTGAACCTTACTGATGCTATCTGACCAAAAATCTGGTTGTAATTTTAGTCTTCTGGAAGTGTTCTAAACCTTTCAGAGACTGTCTGACCAAAGATCTGGCAGTAATTTCCGTCTTCTGGGAGCGTTTTAAACCTTATAGATGCTGTCTGACCAAAGATCTGGCAGTAATTTCCGTCTTCTGGGAGTGTTTTAAACCTTACAGATGCTGTCTGACCAAAGATCTGGTTGTAATTTTAGTCTTCTGGAAGTGTTTTAAACCTTATTGATGCTCTCTGACCAAAAATCTGGTTGTAATGTTAGTCTTCTGGAAGTGTTTTAAACCTTACAGAGGCTGTCTGACCAAAGATCTGGCAGTAATTTCCGTCTTCTGGGAGCGTTTTAAACCTTACAGATGCTTTCTGACCAAAGATCTGGCAGTAATTTCCGTCTTCTGGGAGCGTTTTAAACCTTACAGATGCTGTCTGACCAAAGATCTGGTTGTAATTTTAGTCTTCTGGAAGTGTTACAAACCTTACAAAGGCTGTCTGACCAAAATTCTGGCAGTAATTTCCGTCTTTGGGAGCGTTTTAAACCTTACAGATGCTGTCTGACCTAAGATCTGGCAGTAATTTCCGTCTTCTGGGAGCGTTTTAAACCTTACAGATGCTGTCTGACCAAAGATCTGGTTGTAATTTTAGTCTTTTGGAAGTGTTTTAAACCTTACAGAGGCTGTCTGACCAAAGATCTGGCAGTAATTTCCGTCTTCTGGGAGCGTTTTAAACCTTACAGATGCTGTCTGACCAAAGATATGGTTGTAATTTTAGTCTTCTGGAAGTGATTTAAACCTTACAGAGGCTGTCTGACAAAAGATCTGGCAGTAATTTCCGTCTTCTGGGAGCGTTTTAAACCTTACAGATGCTGTCTGACCAAAGATCTGGCAGTAATTTCCGTCTTCTGGGAGCGTTTTAAACCTTACAGATGCTGTCTGACCAAAAATCTGGTTGTAATTTTAGTCTTCTGGAAGTGTTTTAAACCTTACAGTGGCTGTCTGACCAAAGATCTGGCAGTAATTTCCGTCTTCTGGGAGCGTTTTAAACCTTACAGATGCTGTCTGACCAAAGATCTGGCAGTAATTTCCGTCTTCTGGGACCGTTTTAAACCTTACAGATGCTGTCTGACCAAAGATCTGGCAGTAATTTCCGTCTTCTGGGAGCGTTTTAAACCTTACAGATGCTGTCTGACCAAAGATCTGGTTGTAATTTTAGTCTTCTGGAAGTGTTTTAAACCTTATAGAGGCTGTCTGACCAAAGATCTGGCAGTAATTTCCGTCTTCTGGGAGTGTTTTAAACCTTACAGATGCTGTCTGACCAAAGATCTGGCAGTAATTTCCGTCTTCTGGGAGCGTTTTAACTCATACAGATGCTGTCTGACCAAAGATCTGGTTGTAATTTTAGTCTTCTGGAAGTGTTTTAAACCTTACAGAGGCTGTCTGACCAAAGATCTGGCAGTAATTTCTGTCTTCTGGGAGCGTTTTTAAACCTTACAGATGCTGTCTGACCAAAGATCTGGCAGTAATTTCCGTCTTCTGGGAGCGTTTTAAACCTTACAGATGCTGTCTGACCAAAGATCTGGTTGTGATTTTAGTCTTCTGGAAGTGTTTTAAACTTTACAGAGGCTGTCTGACCAAAGATCTGGCAGTAATTTCCGTCTTCTGGGAGCGTTTTAAACCTTACAGTTGCTGTCTGACCAAAGATCTGGCAGTAATTTCCGTCTTCTGGGAGCGTTTTAAACCTTACAGATGCTGTCTGACCAAAGATCTGGTTGTAATTTTAGTCTTCTGGAAGTGTTTTAAACCTTACAGAGGCTGTCTGACCAAAGATCTGGCAGTAATTTCCGTCTTCTGGGAGCGTTTTAAACTTCACAGATGCTGTGTGACCAAAGATCTGGCAGTAATTTCCGTCTTCTGGGAGCGTTTTAAACCTTATTGATGCTATCTGACCAAAGATCTGTCAGTAATTTCCGTCTTCTGGGAGCGTTTTAAACCTTACAGATGCTGTCTGACCAAAGATCTGGCAAAGATCTGGCAGTAATTTCCGTCTTCTGGGAGCGTTTTAAACCTCACAGATGCTGTCTGACCAAAGATCTGGCAGTAATTTCCGTCTTCTGGGAGCGTTTTAATCCTTACAGATGCTGTCTGACCAAAGATCTGGTAGTAATTTTAGTCTTCTGTGACATGACGTCCTCACCCCAGTAGCATCTGTTGATAATTCTTATTTTCAACATATGTAAAAAGGAATTTGAATATAAAGTTTCATAGACGTATTTATGAAAACTTACTCTTTCGGTTTTACAATATAAAACGATTGTTTACAATTTCACAAATATTAATTCAATTTAAAAGAGAAGAATTTGCTTGAACTAAATAGACGGTTATTATCCCTTGTCCTTCATCATTCTTTATGTTGAACAGGCTGACATAAGTCTTTTTATAATTTATATATTATGAAATATCTGTTTTATTAATGTTAATGTTTTTGGCGTAAGTCTTTTTATAGTTTATATATTATGAAATATCTGTTTTAATGATGTTAGTATTTTTGAAATTTTCTATTTTGATTGTTCATTACTTCTTATGTCGTTTATTTATTTCTTAATTTTCTTTTTCTCACTGGGCTATTTTTCCCTCTTGGAGCCCTTGAGCTTATAGCATCTTGCTTTTCCAACTAGTGTTGTAGCGTAGCTAATAATAATAATAATAATAATAATAATAATAATAATAATAATAATAATAATAATAAAGGCAAAAGATGTTTCTGTTAAATGCCTGATACATAATCCATTGATATCTGAAAATATAACAAGAGCTTAACTTGTTAAACCTCTCTTGCCTAATGATAAAGTACGAGCCATATTCCTTGGACCAATTTTGCAATGAACTGTAATATCCTTTTGGATTACTGACATATATTTTGCTTCACATACCAAGTTTTTTTTTTTTTTTTTTTTAATATCTTCCACGGTATCTCCAAGCAACTCGTCAACATTGCTACTTCAATGGTCAGTATAGAAAAAATATCCATCGATTGTTTTTCAAAATATCGTTAAGGCTCAGGAAACTGTTTCTGGTAACATCTATTACAACCATGGGGTTGTGGTGGCCTATTGAAAACGTCCCTGCTTGGCGATCGCCAGATTGGGGTTCGAGTCCCACTCAAACTCGATAGTTTTTTGTAGTGTCTGTAACCTTGCCATCCCTGTAAACTATGGATGGTGGATTTGAAGGAGCCTATAGGTATACCTGCTGAGACATCAGCAGCCATTGCCTGGGCATCCGTGGTCCTAGCTTGGGTGGAGAGGGGCTTGGGTGATGGTCATGTGCATGGGCAGCCTCTAGGGCATTGTCCTACAGGGTATTGTCACTGCCCCTTGCCTCTGCCATTCATGAGAATCCTTTAAAATGTGCTTTGTTCTCCATACCATCAAAGAGTGTCACTATGAGCTTTACAAAGGAGATAAGTGACACGTAACAGGAATACTTTAGGAATAAAAGCATTTGTAAGAATTGTTTTAACATTTCTCCAAGTGTGTTAGTTTCAATCGCTTAGATATTATTTCATTCATAAAATATTATTTCATTTCCAACATATTCTAATTTTACTATTTTACAGTCATTGAAATTCAGTATCATTTACAACTGTTTTGGTCTTATTTCTTTCAGTATTCATCTCATCCCTTTATCAAGGAAGGGGATTGAATAAATAAAAGAGGGAATATGCTTTAAACACCAAAAACAACATTAGATAAAAGCTTATGCAGGAGGAGAAAGGGAGAGAAAGTGAGAATAAGAGTTGTGAATAATTATTTATTTCATCACTATTTCATCCACACT
>NC_090735.1:7311074-7322617 GCF_036898095.1 Palaemon carinicauda
TAGTTTTTTATTTCCTTATTTTCTTTCCTCACTAGGCTATTTTTTCTGTTGGAGCCCTTGGGATTTTAGCATCCTGATTTTCCAACTAGGGCTGTAGATAATAATAATAATAATAATAATAATAATAATAATAATAATAATAATAATCGTATAGGCTATTTTTCGCTGTTGGGGCCCTTGGGCTTACAGCATCCTGCTTTTCCAAATTGGGTTGTAGATAATAATAATAATAATAATAATAATAATAATAATAATAATAATAATAATAATAATAATAATCTCATCAATGAAAAAAAAATAAGATGTAGTATTAATATTTATAAAGAATAAACCGCAATAAATGTTTTAAAACATAATCTTTTAAACTAACACAAGGAAAATAACCCATAACTGTCAACTTTTACACATGGCCATAAATAACTCAAAAATTATATTTTCAAAGGTATACTTTCACGTTGCTCATGCTTTAATAAGAAAAGATGTTAAAGAACACACGCTCCTTCTGCCGAGGTAAAAGTGAGCCGCTGTTCCAGGAGTCTGGAAAACTGGATTAAAAGATTTTCATAATGCTTTAGGTGCACCGTTAGTTCTTCCTCGAGATAACGCAGACGAAACCACTATTCTTCTTACCGTGTTTTTTTTTTTTTTTTTTTTTTTGGGGGGGGGCCTGAATTAGATTATACTTACGGGATTCCCGCGTCGTTTCCATCTTCCCTGGCGCGCTAGAGAGTTCTCGGAAATTTTTAACATTGTTTCAAGACCATTTTTATATAACATTAAAGGTTTAAAGTTTTAAAGGCCACTCGTGAATGGTAGAGGTAATGCAGGGAAATTGCCCTAGCTAACAGGACAATGCCATAGAGACGACCATATGTACATACGATCAGGGCTCAAGAACCCTCTCCACCTAAGCTATTAAAGGCTGTTCATGAATGGCAGAGGAGAGGGACAGTGACATTGCCCTAGCTAGCAAGACAATGCCATAGAGACTGACCGTATATACTTATGATCAGTGCTCAAGAACCCTCTTCACCCAAGCTATTAAAGGCCGTTCATGAATTGCAGAGGCAAGAGACGGAGACATTGCCCTAGCTAGCAGGACAATGCCATACAAACTGACCATATGGACATATGATCAGGGCTCAAGAACCCTCTCCACCCAAGCTATTAAAGGCTGTTCATGAATGGCAGAGGCAAGGGACAGTGAAATTGCCCTAGCTAGCAAGACAATGCCATAGAGACTGGCCGTATATACTTATGATCAGTGCTCAAGAACCCTCTTCACCCAAGCTATTAAAGGCCGTTCATGAATTGCAGAGGCAAGAGACGGAGACATTGCCGTAGCTAGCAGGACAATGCCATACAAACTGACCATATGGACATATGATCAGGGCTCAAGAACCCTCTCCACCCAAGCTATTAAAGGCCACTGATGAATGGCAGAGGCAAGGGACAGGGAAATTGCCCTAGCTAGCCGGACAATGCCATAGAGACTGACCATATGTACAAATGAACAGTGCCTAAGAACCCTCTCCATCCAAGCTACGACCAAGGAGGGCCAGGCAATGCGTACTGATGACTCAGCAGATAGACCTATAAGCTTCCCCCCCCCCCCCCCCATCCTTAGCTCACGAGGATGTTGCGATTGCAGAGAACAAAGGAACTAACGAGTTTGAGCTGGACTCGAACCCCAGTCTGGCGATCACCAGTCAAAGACGTTACCAATAAGGCCACCACAAACCTTGGGAAATATTACCCCAGTGAGTAAGGAAAATATCTAAAAATCCAGAAAGTTGAAGTAGTATGGTCTTTGGTTTCTAATACCTCCTTTACTCTGTCTGTATAGCACTGACTAGGACTCTAGATGTTCCTCTCCTGGTCAGGGAACCAGGAGGATTCCGTTTACACTTTTTGGAACAGTGGAATTGCATAATTTGAATGTTGGTACAGTTGCCTTCATTAATTCCGGTACACTTCACGGGAAGTCGAGTAGTCTCCTGACAGCTGTACAAATGAAGCAAGTAACGCCGTGTTTAGCAGAAGAGAAACCGTTGGCATAAACAAAGTCGACAAGCTTATAAATTAAATAATCTTTATTATCACAGAGTGCTGTTGTGCAAATGATATTTTTGCATACAGCACTTCATAAAATTAATGAAAATACTTTTGATCACGGTTTTGGTTATTTTTATGGTTATGGTGGCCGATGTGGTAACGTCCCTAACTGGTGAACGCCAGACTGGGGTTAGAGTCCCACTCAAACTCGATAGTTTCTTTGGTTGCTGCAACCTCACCATCCTTGTGAGCTAAGGATGGCGGGTTATAGGGAGCCTATAGGTCTATCTACTGAGTCATCGGCAGCCATTGCCTAGCCCTCCTTGGTCCTACCTTGGGTGGAGAGGGGGCTTGGGCGCTGATCATATGAATATATGGTCAGTCTCTAGGGCATTGTCCTACTTCATAGGGCAATGTCACTGTCCCTGGCCTCTGCCATTCATGAACGGCCTTTAAACCTTTAAACGTGTTTACAAAATCAGCGGCTTTGTTTTACAGACAGCGTTGCCAAGTTTCTCTTTGGCTAAACGCAGCCTTACGTGACAGACGTCTCCTCAGCATCCCTTGAAGTATACCCGAAGTAATGAAGCCAACTGTTGTATTGGGAAAAAGACAGCATGGAAAGTACAGAATCTATCGATACAGTGTAGAGGAGACTGAACTCGTAAGCATTTTTGTAATCTCATCTGAAATTGTTGTCAACGTTAGAAAGCAGTAATCACAAACAAACTGAACAATTGTAATTTCATGTGAAATTGTTGTCAACGTTAGAAAGCAGTAATTACAAACAAACTGAACAATTGTAATTTCATGTGAAATTGTTGTCAACGTTAGAAAGCAGTAATTACAAACAAACTGAACAATTGTAATTTCATGTGAAATTGTTGTCAACGTTAGAAAGCAGTAATTACAATTAAACTGAACATTTTTAATTTCATGTGAAATTGTTGCCAACGTTAGAAGCAGGAATTACAAACAAACTGAACATTGTAATTTCATGTGAAATGGTTGTCAGCGTTAGAAAGCAGTAATTACAAACAAACTGAACAATTGTAATTTCATGTGAAATGGTTGTCAGCGTTAGAAAGCAGTAATTACAAACAAACTGAACAATTGTAATTTCATATGAAATTGTTGTCAACGTTAGAAGCAGGAATTACAATTAAACTGAACAATTGTAATTTCATGTGAAATTGTTGTCAACGTTAGAAGCAGGAATTACAATTAAACTGAACAATTGTAATTTCATGTGAAATTGTTGTCAACGTTAGAAGCAGGTATTACAAACAAACTGAACAATTGTAATTTCATGTGAAATTGTTGTCAACGTTAGAAGCAGGAATTACAATTAAACTGAACAATTGTAATTTCATGTGAAATTGTTGTCAACGTTAGAAAGCAGTAATTACAAACAAACTGAACAATTGTAATTTCATGTGAAATTGTTGTCAACGTTAGAAGCAGGAATTACAATTAAACTGAACAATTGTAATTTCATGTGAAATTGTTGTCAACGTTAGAAGCAGGAATTACAATTAAACTGAACAATTGTAATTTCATGTGAAATTGCTGTCAACGTTAGAAGCAGTAATTACAATTAAACTGAACAATTGTAATTTCATGTGAAATTGCTGTCAACGTTAGAAGCAGGAATTACAATTAAACTGAACAATTGTAATTTCATGTGAAATTGCTGTCAACGTTAGAAGCAGGAATTACAATTAAACTGAACAATTGTAATTTCATGTGAAATTGTTGTCAACGTTAGAAGCAGGAATTACAATTAAACTGAACAATTGTAATTTCATGTGAAATTGCTGTCAACGTTAGAAGCAGTAATTACAATTAAACTGAACAATTGTAATTTCATGTGAAATTGTTGTCAACGTTAGAAGCAGGAATTACAATTAAACTGAACAATTGTAATTTCATGTGAAATTGTTGTCAACGTTAGAAGCAGGAATTACAATTAAACTGAACAATTGTAATTTCATGTGAAATTGCTGTCAACGTTAGAAGCAGGAATTACAATTAAACTGAACAATTGTAATTTCATGTGAAATTGTTGTCATATTGGAAGGAGTAATTACAATTAAACTGAATATTTTTAATTTCATGTGAAATTGTTGTCACATTGGAAGGAGTAATTACAATTAAACTGAATATTTTTAATTTCATGTGAAATTGTTGTCAACGTTAGAAGCAGGAATTACAATTAAACTGAACAATTGTAATTTCATGTGAAATTGTTGTCAGCGTTAGAAAGCAGTAATTACAAACAAACTGAACAATTGTAATTTCATGTGAAATTGTTGTCAGCGTTAGAAAGCAGTAATTACAAACAAACTGAACAATTGTAATTTCATATGAAATTGTTGTCAACGTTAGAAGCAGGAATTACAATTAAACTGAACAATTGTAATTTCATGTGAAATTGCTGTCAACGTTAGAAGCAGTAATTACAATTAAACTGAACAATTGTAATTTCATGTGAAATTGTTGTCAACGTTAGAAGCAGGAATTACAATTAAACTGAACAATTGTAATTTCATGTGAAATTGTTGTCAACGTTAGAAGCAGGAATTACAATTAAACTGAACAATTGTAATTTCATGTGAAATTGCTGTCAACGTTAGAAGCAGTAATTACAATTAAACTGAACAATTGTAATTTCATGTGAAATTGTTGTCACATTGGAAGGAGTAATTACAATTAAACTGAATATTTTTAATTTCATGTGAAATTGTTGTCAACGTTAGAAGCAGTAATTACAATTAAACTGAACAATTGTAATTTCATGTGAAATGGTTGTCAACGTTAGAAGCAGGAATTACAATTAAACTGAACAATTGTAATTTCATGTGAAATGGTTGTCAACGTTAGAAGCAGGAATTACAATTAAACTGAACATTTGTAATTTCATGTGAAATGGTTGTCAACGTTAGAAGCAGGAATTACAATTAAACTGAACATTTGTAATTTCATGTGAAATGGTTGTCAACGTTAGAAGCAGGAATTACAATTAAACTGAACAATTGTAATTTCATGTGAAATGGTTGTCAACGTTAGAAGCAGGAATTACAATTAAACTGAACAATTGTAATTTCATGTGAAATGGTTGTCAACGTTAGAAGCAGGAATTACAATTAAACTGAACAATTGTAATTTCATGTGAAATGGTTGTCAACGTTAGAAGCAGGAATTACAATTAAACTGAACAATTGTAATTTCATGTGAAATGGTTGTCAACGTTAGAAGCAGGAATTACAATTAAACTGAACAATTGTAATTTCATGTGAAATGGTTGTCAACGTTAGAAGCAGTAATTACAATTAAACTGAACATTTGTAATTTCATGTGAAATGGTTGTCAACGTTAGAAGCAGGAATTACAATTAAACTGAACAATTGTAATTTCATGTGAAATGGTTGTCAACGTTAGAAGCAGGAATTACAATTAAACTGAACATTTGTAATTTCATGTGAAATGGTTGTCAACGTTAGAAGCAGGAATTACAATTAAACTGAACATTTGTAATTTCATGTGAAATGGTTGTCAACGTTAGAAGCAGGAATTACAATTAAACTGAACAATTGTAATTTCATGTGAAATGGTTGTCAACGTTAGAAGCAGGAATTACAATTAAACTGAACATTTGTAATTTCATATGAAATGGTTGTCAACGTTAGAAGCAGGAATTACAATTAAACTGAACATTTGTAATTTCATGTGAAATTGTTGTCAACGTTAGAAGCAGGAATTACAATTAAACTGAACAATTGTAATTTCATGTGAAATTGTTGTCAACGTTAGAAGCAGGAATTACAATTAAACTGAACAATTGTAATTTCATGTGAAATGGTTGTCAACGTTAGAAGCAGGAATTACAATTAAACTGAACAATTGTAATTTCATGTGAAATGGTTGTCAACGTTAGAAGCAGGAATTACAATTAAACTGAACATTTGTAATTTCATATGAAATGGTTGTCAACGTTAGAAGCAGGAATTACAATTAAACTGAACATTTGTAATTTCATATGAAATGGTTGTCAACGTTAGAAGCAGGAATTACAATTAAACTGAACATTTGTAATTTCATGTGAAATTGTTGTCAACGTTAGAAGCAGGAATTACAATTAAACTGAACAATTGTAATTTCATGTGAAATTGTTGTCAACGTTAGAAGCAGGAATTACAATTAAACTGAACAATTGTAATTTCATATGAAATTGTTGTCAACGTTAGAAGCAGGAATTACAATTAAACTGAACATTTGTAATTTCATGTGAAATGGTTGTCAGCGTTAGAAGCAGTAATTACAAATAACGAGAACAAGCTCAATTGTGATCATGATCAGTACGAGCTTATGAATGACAATTCAACACGTAAGTTTGCGTATATTTCCTGGATGGAAACTACGCTTCTAACAATGGAAAAAAATCTAAGTTGCAGATTGTTTATGAGTTTCTCTGGGGCATTGTTTCCATTTGTTTTACGCAGAATATTACTTGATTTATTGATACTTTTATTCATTTCTTACAAAGAGACTTTATGGTTAGTGAGGCTGGTATTATGTGATATGAAAGATGCGAATGTGCCCGAATTAGGAATTATATTGTTATTCAGAAAGGGCAGAGAGACTATATTAAGGACATTCTAAATACATTAGAAATACGCCAAAAATAGTTAAATAAAACCAAATTTACTGAGTTTACAGATGAGCAAGAAGCAAATGTGCCCGAATTAGGAATTAGGAATTAGGAATTATATTGTTATTCAGAAAGGGCAGAGAGACTATATTAAGGACATTCTAAATACATTAGAAATACGCCAAAAATAGTTAAATAAAACCAAATTTACTGAGTTTACAGATGAGCAAGAAGCAAATGTGCCCGAATTAGGAATTAGGAATTAGGAATTATATTGTTATTCAGAAAGGGCAGAGAGACTATATTAAGGACATTCTAAATACATTAGAAATACGCCAAAAATAGTTAAATAAAACCAAATTTACTGAGTTTACAGATGAGCAAGAAGCAAATGTGCCCGAATTAGGAATTAGGAATTAGGAATTATATGGTTATTCGTATAGGGCAGAGAGGCTATATTAAGGACATTCTAAATGCATTCAAGAATACGCCGGAGAATAGAAGTTAGAAATAATTAATTTGGCAGAATAGTTTATGGTAATTTTCAGTCTATAGACCAATTCCTTTCGATTATTTAGAGTTTTCACAAAAACAGCCACAATCTTTATTATAACTGGAATACTACGGCCATTTAATGCTTTGAAGAAAGAAAAATTAGAAAAAAAAACGCTAAATGAAGTAGGAAGATTAGTGCTATAAAATCAGATGATAATAATAATAATAATAATAATAATAATAATAATAATAATAATAATAATAATAATAATAATAAGATCAAATATGAAAAAGCAAACCAGATTCAAACCATGGTTGTCTATACCGACACGAGAAAAATTGGGAAATTAAAACCTAAAATAACGATATGCAATGTAGGAGTAGACGCGAAAAAAGCAGCAAATAAACAAAACTACATAAAATATACGAAGGAATTACCACAAAGTAATTATTATACATAAGGAAAAGAGTATTAAATTACAGCAGAAATATAAAAGAAATAAGTGGAAAATATCCTGCCACTGATAAGTGACCTTTAAACTCTTGAATAGTGATTGTTAATAGACTTGTTTGATTGACAGTTTCATAACTACCTCCGCCAACGAAGTTGGAAGGTAGGTTATGTTTTACCCCCTGCTTGTGTGTTTGCATGTTTGTGTGTTTGTTTATGTGTATGTGCATTTGTTTGAGAAGAGCTTACTGGCCATAATTTTAATCGTAGAGTAATGAAACTTGCAGGGATTAACTTTTATGTAAAAAGCTGAAGATTATTAAATTTGGAAGGTCAAGCAAAATGTCCAATTCACGCAATCAGCCATAAGTTTGGACATCGTTGTCACAGAGACTTCAAACTTTATTCATATTTGAGTGTATGAAAATCCACGCCAATTAATACATGTTAAGGTCAAAGGTCAAGGTCGTGGTCAATTAAAATGTCCAATTCACGTAATCAAGCATAAGTTTGGATATCGTTGTCACAGAGACTTCAGACTTGGTCCATATTTGAGTGTATGAAAATCCACGCCAATTAATACATGTTAAGGTCAAAGGTTAAGGTCATGGTCAATCAAAATCTCCAATTCACGTAATTAACCATAAGTTTGGACATCGTTGTCACAGAGACTTCAGACTCGGTTCATATTTGAGTGTATGAAAATCCACGCCAATTAATACATGTTAAGGTCAAAGGTCAAGGTCGTGGTCAATTAAAATGTCCAATTCACGTAATCAAGCATAAGTTTGGACATCGTTGTCACAGAGACTTCAGACTCGGTTCATATTTGAGTGTATGAAAATCCACGCCAATTAATACATGTTAAGGTCAAAGGTCAAGGTCGTGGTCAATTAAAATGTCCAATTCACGTAATCAAGCATAAGTTTGGACATCGTTGTCACAGAGACTTCAGACTCGGTTCATATTTGAGTGTATGAAAATCCACGCCAATTAATACATGTTAAGGTCAAAGGTCAAGGTCGTAGTCAATTAAAATGTCCAATTCACGTAATCAGCCATGAATTTGGATATCGTTGTCACAGAGACTTCAAACTTTATTCATATTTGAGTGTATGAAAATGCACGCCAATTAATGCATGTTAAGGTCAAAGGTCAAGGTCGTGGTCAAGAAAAATGTCCAATTCACGTAATCAACCATAAGTTTGGACATCGTTGTTACAGAGACTTCAGACTTGGTTCATATTTGAGTGTATGAAAATCCAACCCAATTAATACATGTTAAGGTCAAAGGTCAAGGTCGTGGTCAAGAAAAATGTCCAATTCACGTAATCAACCATAAGTTTTGACATCGTTGTCACAGAGACTTCAGACTTGGTTCATATTTGAGTGTATGAAAATCCACGTCAATTAATACATGATAAGGTCAAAGGTCAAAGTCGAGCAAAAAGTCAAGAAATATGCTGCCGCGGTGGAGGTCTTCTCGCTACTGAGTGCCCCTTTAGTTAAGGGTGATTTACTAGAGATAGTTAGATTTCGTGTCTGAAATTGTGTACCCGGTTAAAAATATCTGAGGATAATAATAATAATAATAATAATAATAATAATAATAATAATAATAATAATAATAATAATAATAATAATAATAATAATAAAAAGAAATAGGATAAAAATATAAGAAAAAGATAAGAATGACTTAGAGAAATAAGCGGAAATCAAAGATAAAACTTGAAATTGTTGCAGCAGCTGAATATCTGGGGAAATTACGAAAATAAGAATGGGAAGGTGAAGCAATTAATAGGTAGAGACAAAATTTTCACAATAAGCCAAATGTGATGATATGGAAATTTTAAATGTTTATCGAGAACTTTAATAGTATACAAATTTAATTTTTAGGTAAAAAGTCGTATAAAAAGTTACTTTATCAAGAACTTTAATAACATGTGAATACAATTGCCAGGTCAAAACTCATATAAAAAGGTACTTTATCAAGAACTTCAACAGTATATGAATTTAGTTATCAGGTCAAATATCATATAAAAAGTACAATGTCAGAACAGCAATTGAAATAAAAAATTAATCATTCGAAAAGATTGAAATTGGTAAAAAAGAATCGTTACAAGCAATTGAAATTCCATTTCGATTTTCTATTGAAAAGGCAACTGCAACAATAAAATGAACTAGAAATCTATGAATTGAGATCTAAATGAAGTCAAAGTAAGATAATAAAAGTGAAATCAAATTCAAAATAAAATTGCAAAATGAAAGATAAAAAAATAAGACGAAATGAAATGTAAAGAAATGTATAAAATTGAAAACAGAAATGATCACATCGATGAATAAATAACGAGTCAAAGATAAAAGCAAATTAAAGAATATCTTTGACTAAAAGAAAAATAACGTATGTATCTCCTGAAATTATTTTATAAAACAGGTTTTAACAGAGAGAATTTTATAAATACTTAAAATACCTTTGGAATAGAAAAAAAAAAAAAAAAAGACCAGAAACTCCGCGGACTATATTAGAATTGCACCTGAAAAATATATACGTGGCTTAAAGAAAACATAAAAAATGGACACAAGTTAAGAGAAATAGAGAGGAAGAAAATTTCGAAATGAAATGCTTCCGAAAACTTCAATGTTTATGTAAAGAGATCTGGAATGTGGATAGAAATAAAATACAAGATTTTTCATATGATATTTAAGATTTCATGAAAGTCCTTCGTTTCATGCAGAAGGGAAATGATTATGATGAGCAAATAAAACTAGATATTGATCATGGGTCTAGGCGAATTTTTCTAAAATAATTTGTGTAACATACAATTTATCGAAAATAATTTGTGAAAAATAAAATTTATCTGAAATAATTTGTGCAAAATACAGTTTAGCTAAAACAATTTATCTAAAACAATTTATTTAAAATATAATTTAGCTAAAACAATTTGTGTAAAATACAATTCCTCTAGAACAATTTGTTTCAAATAGAATTTAGCTAAAACAATTTGTCAAATATAATTTATCTAGAACAATTTGTGTAAAATACAATTTATTTAGAACAATTTGTTTAAAATACAATTTAGCTAAAACAATTTGTGTAAAATACAATTTATCTAAAACAATTTGTGTAAAATACAATTTATCTAGAACAATTTGTTTAAAATACAATTTATCTCAAACAATTGGTATAAAATACGATTTAGCTAAAACAGTTTATGTAAAATACAATTCTTCTAAAAAAATTTGTCTAGAACAATTTGTTTAAACTGTTTGTCTAAAGAACGATTCATCTACAAGCAAATTGTCTAAATTACAAATTGCAGGCAAATTGTTTTAGATAAATTGTATTTTAGACGAATTGTTTTACGTAGATTGTCTTTTAGACAAAGTGTTTTAGATAAATTGTATTTCAGACAAATTATTTTAGATAAATTGTGGTTTGGACATAATGTTCTAGATAAATTGTATTTTATACATATTGTTTTAGATAAATTGTCTTTTAGAAAAAATGTTTTAGATAAATTTTATTTTAGACCAATTGTTTTAGATGAAATTGTCTCTTAATCAAATTTTTTTCTGATAAATTGTATTTTAGACAAATTGTTTTTGAGAAATTGTCTTTTAGTCAAATTGTTCAAGATAAATTATATGTTTAGACAAACTGTTTTAGATAAAATTGTCTGTTAGTCAAAAATTTTTTGAGTGTGTTTTAGGCAAAATGTTTTAGATAAATGGTATTTTAGAAATATTATGTTATACAAACTCGCCAGGTACCAAGACAGAATTTAAGAAAGATTGGAAATGGGACGAGAAATGACTGGGGAATTTGTGTCAACACAAACGTTGGTTTTACTTGAATATTGAAATATGATAAGGAAAGATTAATAGAGTGAT
>NC_090735.1:7323117-7330617 GCF_036898095.1 Palaemon carinicauda
AACACAAATGTTGGTTTTACTTGGATAGTGAAATATGATAAGGAAAAATTAAGAGTGATGCGAAATAGATTTAGCAATGTTTTGACATTCCTTGAAGCAGTCTTGAATGTAGGCAACTTTTTTTAGCGAGGCAGATTTGCATCGACTCGCAGCGGTGCCCTTTTAGCTCGGAAAAGTTTCCTGATCGCTGATTGATGTGCCCATTTAGCTCGGGAAAGTTTCCTGATCGCTGATTGGTTGGACAAGATCATTCTAACCATTCAGCGATCAGGAAACTTTTCTGAGCTAAAAGGGCACCGCTGCGAGTCGGTGCAAATCTGCCTCGCTAAAAAAAGTTGACTATAGGATAACACAATATGTAAAAAGAAATACGAGGTCAAAAGTGTAAATATGTAAATAGAAATAAAGCAGTGACGAATAGGAAATTATAACATCTATAACAGGAGTCAAAATTTTAAGCAATATAATATTCACATACCTCTCAGTAGAAATAAAATAGAATAATAGATAGGTTAACATATATTGCAAAACTTAGAAGTTTTTATAGTTTATATATGAAATATATCTTTTTTAATGTTGCTACTGTTTTTTTTTATATATATATTTTATTTCAATTGTTCATCACTTCTCATAGAGTTTATTTATTCCCTTGTTTCCTCTCCTCACTGGGGTTTTTTCCCTGTTGGAACCCTTGTGCTTATAGCATCCTGTTTTTCCAGCTAGGGTTATAGCTTAGCTAATAATAATAATAATAATAATAATAATAATAATAATAAAGATGGTGATAAAAACAACAACAACAACAACAACAACAACAACAACAACAACAACAACAACAACAATAATAATAATAATAATAATAATAAATAGCTTCTGTCAAACAAATAAGGTTACTATATCTGGAAAAAACCAAATGATTACAAAAGCGAAATGATATTCTGAATAATTTATTAATTACGAAATACACATCACTTCGAATTTACAAAACGGAATAAAAGATGGATAGCTAATCTCAGCGTATTCAAATTTCCTTATATATGATTAAACACACTAAATTGAAATCCTGTTTCTTAGTCGTAACACCCCATTTTTACATAGTTGCTCAAAACAGAAAATTCAGAATAAGAAAGTCAAGAATTACTGCTTGGTAAGCAAAGAACAAGGAATGGGTTGAACTGGAAGAGGGAAAAGGATTAAAGATAAAAAACTGGAGGTGGAAGACCACTGGCACAGATGTTGTTGAAGAGGTAAAACCTAAGAATAACTTGAAACTCCTCTTCTTCCACTCAACTATTTAGAAAGGACTTCAATTTGCCTTTCTTTTCTGGTAAAATATATTCCATGTTAGAGAGAGAGAGAGAGAGAGAGAGCGAGAGAGAGAGAGAGAGAGAGAGAGAGAGAGAGAGGAGGTTGACAATATGACGTCAGAAAGATTTAGAAAGGACTTCAATTTGCCTTTCTTTTCTGGTAAAATATATTCCATGTTAGAGAGAGAGAGAGAGAGAGAGAGAGAGAGAGAGAGAGTGAGTTGACAATATGACGCCAGAAAGATTTAGAAAGGACTTCAATTTGCCTTTCTTTTCTGGTAAAATATATTCCATGTTAGAGAGAGAGAGAGAGAGAGAGAGAGAGAGAGTTGACAATATGACGCCAGAAAGATTTAGAAAGGACTTCAATTTGCCTTTCTTTTCTGGTAAAATATATTCCATGTTAGAGAGAGAGAGAGAGAGAGAGAGAGAGAGAGAGAGAGTTGACAATATGACGCCAGAAAGATTTAGAAAGGACTTCAATTTGCCTTTCTTTTCTGGTAAAATATATTCCATGTTAGAGAGAGAGAGAGAGAGAGAGAGAGAGAGAGAGAGAGAGAGAGTTGACAATATGACGCCAGAAAGATTTAGAAAGGACTTCAATTTGCCTTTCTTTTCTGGTAAAATATATTCCATGTTAGAGAGAGAGAGAGAGAGAGAGAGAGAGAGAGAGAGAGAGAGAGTTGACAATATGACGCCAGAAAGATTTAGAAAGGACTTCAATTTGCCTTTCTTTTCGAGAGAAAGAGAGAGAGAGAGAGAGAGAGAGAGAGAGAGAGAGAGAGATAATCATAAACAAACATGTATAATTTCAGGACATCCTCCTGTTACTTTGGTATATAAAATAGTTGACAATAAGACGCTAGAAATATATAGAAAGGCTTCAATTTGCTTTTCTTTTCTGGTAAAATATATTCCATGTTAGAAAGAGAGAGAGAGAGAGAGAGAGAGAGAGAGAGAGAGAGAGTGAGAGAGAGAGAGAGAGAGAGAGAGAGAGAGAGAGAGAGAGAGAGAATTGAGTATTATACTCGAGTACAGAGAGAACAAACTTGTATAATGTTAGGACATCCTCCTGTTACTTTCGTTTATGAAATAGTTGACAATATGACGCCAGCAAGATTTAGGAAGGACTTCAATTTGCCTTTCTTTTCTTCTTAAGCCACATCCTTCATCCTCTCATTGGTCTCCTATTTTTTCCTTGGCCATCAAAGGTCACAAAGTTATCCGTTCCATGGGTACATTATCCTTCTAGAAAAAATAATGAAAGGATTTCTCGCTTCCCAAAGTAATGGTTGCCTCATCCTTGCAGAGTCCTACAAATGGATAGAAGCACAAAGCAAATACTTTGGACGTCTCACATAGGTGAAGGAAAGAACTGTGTGCCTTAAAATATCCTATAAGGAATACAAAGGAAAATATTTGATTGGACAAAAATTAATCCTTTGACACCTGTGTGATAATCCTGCCTTGGTCAGTTGTACCATCAGTGGAATCAAAGGTCAATTATAAATATTCAATATGTTGACCTTGGGGAGATTAAAAACAGTATCTTTTAGGTAAAATGATTTTCCGTGTCTCATTTCAATAAGGTTTCAATGAATTCATTTTCTGCATTGTGCAGAGTTACTTAATCATGGTTTTATAATTTGATCATAAAGATTATTTTGTTCATAATTTTCTACTTTTCTTTACGCGTACGGTTTACCCTTTTTATGATTTTATTTTTAGGAAAAAGTATTTTAATTCCAGTGTTTTTCAAGTCATCGTAAAATTCACCTAAAAAATAGTCCCTTTCTAAAATGTCAGAAAGCCTCAGGGGAAGTAAAATCGACAGAAAATATAATCCAAAATTTTTGTCTAACCTCAAAAATTCAATTAATATTTTGTAAAACTGAATCACATTTTAATGGAATGTAAATAAACGTACTTTTTCAGGTGATTTATTCATTTTGAATAATAAAGCATCAATTCATCATGACCTTTACCTGGATTAGATTTAAAAGCCGCCAAGGGCTCTTCCACCTCCTGACCACTTAGGAGAATTTGTTTGCTCCTTCGATGGCAATTTCGCTCGGGCGAGTGTTGCCTCGTGATGGTCACCTGAATATTTTCCCCAGCAAAACTTTTTCTTGAAGATCGTCGACCTCTTCTGTCGGATAAATGGAAGAATTGCTACATTCATCTATACGTTGTTATTTCTGTTTTTGGGATTCAAGGACTCCGCCATTTTGCTTCAAAGAATGTCATCATAATCACCTGGGTATATTTTGAATATCCTTGGTGTTCACATCATTCTCATTTGGTATGTAAAACGCTCTTTAAAATATTTGTTCTGGAAATATTTGCCTGGAATATTTTACTAATATCCCTTCGTTAATATTACTCAGAGACCCTTTTTTTGGAAAAGGTTATTTTCTACGTACTCAAGAGCCTTCATATTTTACCTGCTTATAAGCGTTGTTGTTTTTATTATAATTGCTAATGCTATCATCAATGCTTTTTTATTTTAATGTTGTTATTCTTGAAATGTTTTATTTTTTGTTGTTTCCTTTCCTCACTGGGCTATTTTCCTTGTTCGGATCCCGTGGTTTATAGCATTCTGCTTTTCCAACTAGGGTTGTAGCTTAGCAAGTAATAATAATAATAATAATAATAATGATAATAGTATTTATTATTATTATTGTTATTATTATTATTATTATTATTATTATTATTATTATTATCATATCGCCATTTCTCAGATACAATTCCATCATCAGTAATTGACCTTTTGAAGGAAAAAGGAACCAATATATTGACAAAATATATTTGTAATAGAATCCGATTCTCTAATCCTCTGAAATAAGTATTTCGCTATAGGTAAGCATTAAGAACTACATAAAACTAAGAATCATAAGTAAAACATACTATAATATAAAAATAAACTATTTGTTCCTCTATATTAAGGTCCAAAATGAAATCTGTTCTCCAGTCTGATGCATTGCTAGGTGTTATAAAATCCTTATAATTGTGTTGCTTAACAAGTTATACCTGTAGTTATTTTTTTTTTATTATTGTTTATTCCATAGTTTCAGTGTTAATTTGATTGCTTTTATTGATATTAATATTTTGCTAAATATTAGCCACTTGTACCCTATTGGAACCGTCCTTGTGAGACAGTCTGTTGGACGGGAGTTCGAGCCCTGCTCAAGCCAGATGGTTTCTAGTGCCTACAATTTCACCGTCATTTTGAGCCTTGTAGGTCTCCCTGCTGGGTCATCAGTAGCCATTGCCTGGCCCTCCATGGCCCTTGCTTAGGAGGACCGGGTTCGGGCGCTGATCATACGTAAGCTTTATATGATCGGTCTTGTCCCTTGTCTCTGCCACGACTGAGCGACATTTGAGGACATTCAGTCCGCGTATTGATTCGGATTCCTTTTGACCTTTCAAATGATGTTGGCTTTTACCAAAAGGGAACAACATCAACAACAACAACAACAACAACAACAACAACAACAACAACAACAACACAGTTGCGATATCATCATCAACAATTCTAAAGCACAAGTGCAGATGGCAGATGACTTTTTACTGATAAAATGTCACCAACAGATTTAGGTCAATCTTCTTGCATAAATACTAGAAGAGGTAAAGCATGAATTGTTTTTATACAATTTCAAGTATTGTTAAAATTAAAGTTTTTTTTTTTTTTAAGAATTTGGTTTTATTTCAGTTTAACACTTTATACTTATAGTCCATTAATTAATACATTAGCGAAATTTCTCATTTGATAAATCATCTCCGTAAAAGTAAATCTTCTCTTCGCTGACCTCTCCTTTCTTAAGAAACCTTAAAATTATCTTTGTTTTTTCTGAAAGACTCTATACTCAATTTATTTTAATGAGGCGCATTTGCACCGACTCACAGCGGTGCCCTTTTATCTCGGAAAGTTTCCTGATCGCTGATTGGTTAGAATTATCTTGTCCGCTGTGAGTCGGTACTAAAAAGCCTTACTAACAAAAAATTGACTATAGGTCACATATTCGGGGTTCCAGAGTTCTTTGTGATTATGAGTTGCTACTATTGCCATTTCCTATAAAATCAGACGTCAATCCCTGATAAAGAGATTAATGAACGCGAAGGAAATATAAATAGCGAACAATCTGGTTCCTAGTTTATTTATGCACAAAGTATTTATGGAGAGAGATAGAAAATTTCAATCGGTTTATTACACTAAAGAATTTAGGTGCCTTAATAGGAAGTAATATTTCTTTTTTTATTTGAAGTTTTAAAATAGATTAACATAGCCGATGTGGCCATGTCCCTGACTGGTAAACGCCAGACTGGGGTTCGAGTCGAGTCCCTCTCAAACTTGTTAGTTTCTTTAGTCGCAACAACCTCACCATCCTTGTGAGCTAAGGATGGTTTGGGGAAGCCTATAGGTCATCAGCATACATTGCTGGCCCTTGTTGGTCCTAACTTGGGTGGAGAGGGGGCTTGGGGGCTAATCATATGTACAGTATATATGCTCAGTCACTAGGGCATTATCCTGTTCGATAGGGCAATGTCACTGTCCTTTGCCCCTGCCATTCATGAACGGCCTTTAAACCTTTAAACCTTTAAATATAGTATTCATGCACTCAGATTTTTACTTACTTGAAACAAGTATTCTATTCGCTAAAGGTTAATCCTCTTTCTCGCAACCCACTTATGTACATGCACTAAAAATACATTTCTTTCCATATTTCTCACACTAATGAAAAGACATTTGAGTAACTATCTCACACAAACGAAAGCCCAGAACCTCTCTTACCCAGTTTGAGGTTGAAAACGTTTGTTGTCTTCCTCCGGCGATCTTCTTATGCAAGAACGTTTCTCCTTTTCCTCTGTCGACAATTTTCCCTCACTCAAACATATTGAATTATTCAGTTGTCAGCAGAATTCTCTTCTTCTTCTTCTTCTTCTTCTTCTTCGCTCTGGAACAAAAGTATTGGGGAAATGAAAGGATACTTGGTTTACTTACTGCATAAAGAACATTATTAATACGGGCGTCACATATTTATGTGCAAACACACACGTGTAGACTTTTTTAGTTAGAATGTTTTAATTTGTTCCTGCTTAGAGAACTTTCCTCGAATGCATCATTTTTACATTCATGTGAGTTGGAAAACTTGGCGGAGATTGTAGTGCCTCTGTTTATATATTAAATAAAGCCATCTATTTACTTGAATATTTACATTTAGATGTCAACACTATATTTGAATTGTTTCTTTGAGAGAGAGAGAGAGAGAGAGAGAGAGAGAGAGAGAGAGAGAGAGACGTGACATCGTAAAATCCAGTATATATATTTTTCAAACCAGAGGAAAGTTTAATAATAGTCAGGGAATGTATAGAGTTATTCATTCCTGTTGAATATAATTCTGATTTAATATAACGAAATGTGTGGCATCACTAACTTCATAAAAGACAAGAATGACTTTAACCAAGAGAAGATATTAAAGAAATCTGTTTGACGCCAACTCGAACGTTTTGCCTCTAACGCAAAGAACATAAACAGATCAACAATGTTGAATTCATTGCAAGAAAAGAACAGGAAAAGGATTATATTTCATGGATATAAAAATATTGTCATTCTTTAGGTGTCCAAGGATTTTGATAAACAACAACAGTTGATATATAAGTATATCAAGGATAGTAAAGTAAAATAAGTGTGAGAGGTGCCGTTGGGTGATAACTGAGAAGCGAGGTCAATGCAACTAAACTTTATTTAAACAATCATCGAACTTAAATACCAGGACTTGAGAGCAAGAACGTCACTAAAATTAGAAAAATAAAACATGAGCTATCAGGCTTATACAGGTTGGTATATTATTATTATTATTATTATTATTATTATGTGCTAAGCTACAACCCTAGTTGGAAAAGCAGGATGCTATAAGCCCAAGAGCTCCAACGGGGAAAATAGCTCAGGGAGGAAAGTGAACAAGGAAAAATAAAATATTTTAAGAAAAGCAACAACATTAAAATAAATATCACTTTATAAACTATAAAAACTCTAACAAAACAAGAGGAAGAGCAATAAGATATAAGATAGAACAGTGTGCCCGAGTGTACCCTCAAGCAAGAGCGCAAGGAAGACCAAGGGATAAGATAAAAAGCAAAACCATTAGTGTACAAGTGTACAAGTGTACAAGTGTGTACGAAACACGCATGG
>NC_090735.1:7333117-7375617 GCF_036898095.1 Palaemon carinicauda
TTATTATTATTATTATTGTTATTATTAGTATTGTCATTATCATTATTACTAGCCAAGCTACAACCCTATTTGGAAAAGAAAGATGCTATAAGCCCAAGGGCTCCAATAGGGAAAAATAGCTCAGTGAGGAAAGGAAATAAGAAAATAGATAAATGATGAGAACAAGTTAATAATAAATCCTTCTAAAAACAGTAACAACGTCAAAACAGATATGTCCTATATAAACATTTAACAGCGTATATATATATATATATATATATATACTCCATATTACTAGCCAAGCTACAACCCTAGTTGGAAAAGCAAGATGCTATAAGCCCAAGGGCTCCAATAGGGAAAAATAGCTCAGTGAGGAAAGGAAATAAGGAAATAAATAAATAATGAGAACAAGTTACCAATTAATCCTTCTAAAAACAGTAACAACGTCAAAACAGATATGTCCTATATAAACTATTAACAGCGTCAAAACAGATACGTCATATATAAACTATAAAAAGACTCATGTCAGTCTGGTCAACATAAAAACATTTGCTGCAAACTTTGAACTTTTGAAGTTTTACTGATTCATCTACCCGATTAGGAAGATCATTCCACAGCTTGGTAACAGCTGGAATAAAACTTCTAGAATACTGTGTAGTATTGAGCCTCATGATGGAGAAGGCCTGGCTATTAGATTAATTGCCTGCCTAGTATTACGAACAGGATAGAATTGTCCAGGGAGATCTGAATGTAAAGGATGGTCAAAGTTATGAAAAATCTTATGCAACATGCATAATGAACTAATTGAACGACGGTGCCAAAGATTAATATCTAGATCAGGAATAAGAAATTTAATAGACCGTAAGTTTCTGTCCAACAAATTAAGATGAGAATCAGCAGCTGAGGACCAGACAGGAGAACAATACTCAAAGCAAGGAAGAATGAAAGAATTAAAACACTTCTTCAGAATAGATTGATCACCGAAAATATGTAAGACTTTCTCAAAAAGCAAAAAGTTGCGTTATCAGGGTAAATGATATTCATAAATATGGGAGCATTGAATGTCAAGATGAGTGATAAGAATGGGAGAGTTTGATTTTGTTGGGATTTGAGGATAGATTATCATTGGATTAAAAGAAGAGAAATAGAGGTTAATCATAAACTAGGCGAAGCAGGTTGATAGTTGTATATAAGAGCCCGTGTTTTAAATAAGGTAGAACGAGAATTTTTGTTGCAATACCTAGAAATTTATATCAATTTACCTTAGCGTAGTTATTAGTTAAAGATTGCACCTAATCTACCAACTAAATAGTTCATGTAAAGTCTTAAAGGCCGTTGATGAATGGCAGGGACAAGGGACAGTTGACATTGCCCTATCGGGCAGGACATATATAAATATGATCAGCGCCTAAGCCCCCTCTCCACCAAGCTAGGACCAAGGAGGGCCAGGTTAATGGCTGCTGATAACTCAGCAGATAGACCTATGGGCTACCCCAAACACGCTATCCTTAGCTCACAAGGTGAGGTTACAGCGGCAAAGGAACTAACGAAGAGACTCAAATCCCAGTGTCTGGCTTTCACCAATCATGGACGTTACCACATAGGCCACCACAACCCTAACTTTATCATTATTATTATTATTATTATTATTATTATTATTATTATTATTATTATTACTTGCTAAGCTACAACCCCAGTTGGAAAACAGGATGCGATAAGCCCAGGGGCCCCAACAAGGAAAATAACTCAGTGACGAAAGGAAAAAAGGAAAAATAAAATATTTTGAGAATAGCAACAACATTAAAATAAATATTTCCCATATAAACTATAAAGACTTTAACAAAACAAGAAAGAGAGAGATTAGATAGAATAGCGTGCCCGAGTGTACCCTCAAGCAAGAGAACTCTAACCCCAGACAGTGGAAGACCATGGTACAGAGGCTATGGCACTACCCAAGACTAGAGAACACTGGTTTGATTTTGGAGTGTCCTTCTCCTAGAAGAGCTGCTTACCATAGCTAAATAGTCTCTTCTACCCTTACCAAGGGGAAAGTAGCCACTGAACAATTACAGTGCAGTAGTTAACCGCTTGAGAGAAGAAGAATTGTGTGTAAATTGTGTGAATTGTGTGTAAATGATAGATCCTGGCCTATGCCGACACCTAAAGTTCTCTTGATCCATACCAAACTTTCTCCAACTTTCTTACCCTCTCTTTTTTTTACCGTTTTGTCCCTTACTAAGTTTGAGGGAACTTGTTTATAACTTAAGCCTTTATCATTAATTAGTTCGTTGATCAAAGTTTTTCCTATCAGTAATTTGAGCTCGGCTAATCAAAACTTGTGATATTTACATAGTCCTTCTTTTATCATAGTTTGAATTAATTTCGAAACCTTTGTCGAGAAGTTATTTCAATTAGTGGTATGATTAAAGCTTTAATCGAGTCATTATCAGTCTTTATTTATTAGCTAATTAAACATGTTAACATAATCAATACAGATAATGTCTCTTGCTTGAGAGTACACTCGGGCACACTACTCTATCTTATTTCTCTTTCTTTTGGTTTTTTTAAGTTTTATAGTTTATATATGAAAGATCTATTCTAATGTAGTTACTGTTTTTAATTTTTTTTATTGCAGTTGTTAATTACTTCTCTTATAGTTTATATATATCCTTGTTTCCTTTCCTCACTAGGCTATTTTTCCCTGTCGAAGCCCTTGGGATTATACAGTAGCATACTGTTTTACTAACTAGGGTTCTAGCTTAGCTAATAATAATAATAATAATAATAATAATAATAATAATAGAAATTAAAATAATAATAATGAAAACAGTAATAATAATAATAATAATAATAATAATAATAATAATAATAATAATAATAATTGTTATTGTTGTTTTGTTAGGAACAAACCTAACGCTCCTATATAGTAGATTTGTTAATAATAATAATAAATAAATAATAATAGATGAATGAATAATAATAATAATAATAATAATAATAATAATTGGTATTGTTGTTTTGATAGGAACACAACTAATGTTCCTATCTAGAAGATTTGAAGTTCACCCAAACACCTTTTATATGGTAAGGTTAATACATAATTCTACCACCGCCACAGAATAAACGGCCCTGGATTTCCTATACACATTGCCAAGACAAATATATCACAGCGCCACCTTTTGCAGTCCGGGTTTTTTCAAACTTTTGAGATTGAGCCGGCCGTCCGTAAGTGTCCGGGGCAATACTCCGTCGTAGTTCATTCCGGAGATCCGCCACTTCGTATATGTCGTGGTTCATACGGGAGAAGTACCCTATTAGGTTACTGTTTTTTATATTCGGAGTTCGATTTTATATTATTATATCTACTATATTTGTTTTCGACACACACACACACACATATATATATATATATATACCATATTTTTCTTCGACCCATATATATATATATGTACATATATATATATACATATTTATATATATATATATATATATATACACACACACACACACACATATATATATATATATATGTGTGTGTGTGTGTGTGTATATATATATATATATATATATAAATATGTATATATATATGTACATATATATATATGGGTCGAAGAAAAATATGGTATATTTATATATATATATATATGTGTGTGTGTGTGTGTGTGTATATATATATATATATATATAAAGACTTGGAAGACCCAGGTCTACATGGCTGAGGACTATGAAGCGCGAAATAGGAGATGATGAATGGAGAAGCTCAAGACAGAGACGACTGGCGAAATCTAACCAAGGCCCTATGCGTCAATGGGCGTAGGAGGAGATAATGATGATATATATAAATATATGTGTATATATATATACTTATATGTATATATTTACTCATATGTATATATATATATATATATATACATATATGCAGTATATATATATATATATATACATATATGCAGTATATATATATATATATATATATAAATATATATATACTGCATATATATATGTATATATATACATACATATGTATATATATACTGTATATAATAGATATATATGTATATATATATATATATATATATACTGCATATATATATATATATATATACTTTATATATATATACACATATATATATGTATATATATATATATATATGTATATATATACTGTATATATATATATATATACATATATATATGTATATATATATATATATATTCCCTGTTGGAGCCCTCGGTCTTATAGCATGCTGCTTTCCAACTAGGGTGGTAACTCGCCACTCGCCAAGTAATAATAACACAGAAAAAGATCAGCCATGTCATGTACAAGACATTCATTATAGAAGCTAGAAACGCAATTAAAAAAAAAAAAAAAAAAAAAAAAAAAAAAGACTAAGACAGACTCTTATCACTGTTAATCATAAATGAAAATTAATATCACGTGACAAATGAATCACCAAGTAAAGAATGAATAAAAAATCCAGTATCCAAAACCTCCATTATTTATGACAAACCGACGCGAAACTACGGCTTTATACCATTAAATCTCCTGCTAAATTGCCCCACGAGGAGGAAATAGAAGGCATTAAAGAGAATAATTGCCTGAAGGATATTTTTTCCCTCGTGACCCCCTACGAAGAAGAGTGGTACTTGGGATCCTCAGCCATTCCTGGACTTCAGGTCCTCCTTAATTCTGAGAAACGGGACGAATCCTCGTAGGGAGAAGGGCCGGATAACGATGTCTTGAATAAATTCACGTATTCACTTGGCCTTTTGAGTTTTCAAATAATATAATAATAATAATAATAAGTAATAATAATCATTATTATTATTATTATTATGACAATAATAATAGTAATAATAATAATAATGATGATAATGATGATGATGATGATGATGATGATGATGATGGTGATGATGATAGTAGTAGTAGTAGTAGTAGTAGTCTTAATAATAATAATAATAATAATAATAATAATAATAATTGTCGCGAACAAAGTGAGTGACCTTATATGAAATGTTAAAATTTTCGCGAAGGAAACTCACCCAACCCATAGCCCATAGCCCAGTCAACCCATAGCTCAGACATTCCCTTTTATTATCATCGCCGGTTGGGGGGGGGGAGCAGATATTTTCGTCGGGGGGGAGTGGAGACAATAACTCCTATACCAATAAATAGATGCAAATGATATCTTAAGGGATAATTTAGATATATTTAAACTTTGTTTCTTCCTATTTTCATTTACATACCTGCTGTAGGCATGCCCTGGCTGTCACTTTTGTTCATAAGTGACGAATTTTAGCTAGAAAATCTGTGAGGACCCGCAAACTACTCCTAGAGTTTTACAGATATCCAAATGTTTTTCACAGGGTTTGATGGGCGTTATATGAACTACATTCATACCAGTTTTCGTAATGATACTTGCAATAGAAAAGTTACAGTAGCCATTTTTTTATATCCGTGGAAGACTGATTTTCGGCGACGCCGTAAATTACTCGTAGAATACGTCACACATCTACGTGAAATTTTCAGGGATTTATGGGATGGATATTTACTTTGTCCATACCAATTTTCATATTGATATCTTCCATAGAAAAGCCAAAGCAAACGTTTATTTCGGTATGGGTTGAATGGTTATGTTTGCCTGTGGAGTAAATTGTTCCTAGAACAATTCACATATCCAAATGAAAATTTCATGGTAATATCTACAATTGAAAAGACACAGCTATCATGTAGCCTTCTTAAATATGCTGTTAAATGTAGCAACATTACAGTGAACTGCGTGATAGTGAGCGACATCAACGAGAGACAATTCCGATCTCATAAATAATATCCATCTCGAGTTGCACCTGATAGTAATAAATAATAATGTGACATAGAATTATATTTTCTATATCAAACCATCATGACATTAGGAAGAATTTTCTAGTGATAATGACACGGTGTAATTAGTCAAAACTTTACTGATCAGAATGGAGATTGAAACTGAGCTGATGATTGAAGTAACATATTTTATGTACATAGAGCTAAAGTTTAATTTGCTGACCTTTTGAAGCAAATGTTACCGCCGTGATTATACAACACTCGTTGATTGATAAGTTATCTCACTCTGATTACATGTTACCTACGACATTTAGAGAGAGAGAGAGAGAGAGAGAGAGAGAGAGAGAGAGAGAGAAATTTCTAGAAATACATTCTCAACCCATCAAAAATCAAAAAGTAATTTCGACGGCAAAGATCTGAACTACAACTTCATATGAATTATGGGCATGTTTGGGGAACGAGAGAGAGAGAGAGAGAGAGAGAGAGAGAGAGGGTTGCTTTTAGAAATACATTGGCATGCCATCAAAAATCCAAAATGATTTCGACAGTAGAATATCTGAACTACAACTTCATCATGTATTATGGGCTTGTTTAGAGAGAGAGAGAGAGAGAGAGAGAGAGAGAGAGAGAGTCTCCAATTAGCCTAAAGCATAAGTAATGACAATAATAAGTATTGGAGGATACTGCCGACGATATTTATTTGAACAGAAATGATTGCAACAACCTTCGACCTCTTCAATAAAGATAAGATGCCAGAGATATTTAGTTAACATAAGAGAACTCGGATAGTTTTATCTTGTGATAAGACGCGACTTGGTCTTATCAGAGAGACGGGCTGGAAAGGAATGCTTTACTAACGCGACATCATAAGGTTTATATACAAGCGGTTGAGGATAACAATGGCATAAAAACTTTACCAATGTGAAACATGCAATGGCAAGCTTATACAGGTTTTTCTGATATCAGTGTAGGGGAGAGAGAGAGAGAGAGAGAGAGAGAGAGAGAGAGCAATTGCGTTAAAATGTATGAGCGTGTACGAAATACACTTATAATACACTCATATTTAATTTTACCCTTTTAAAAATACATCTTCCTATAAAATATAACAAATTTTTTGTCTAATCAAGCAGTAGAAACCAATTTTATGGATTAGGTAGATAAGAAATTACATTGTAAGCAAAAAAATTCTCGGATTCAGCCCTTATGATAATCTGATTAGTCAAAGTCAAGGATCGTTATATATAAGACAGTCACTTTCACAAGAATTCTCAAACATAAACTTTAACCTTTTCGAACTTATATAACTCATCTTTGCCTATATTCTATCCACGTTCAGTAATGCTACTTTGTATTTTATTGAGACAGAATATCTTTTTTTGCCTCTTTATGAAGTTTTTTTTTTCTTATAGTTTATATGTGAAGGATCTAATTCGATGTTGTTACTGTTCTTGAAATATTTTATTTTCGTTGTTTATTCTTCTCTTGTAGTTTTATTTATTCCATTGTTTCATTTCCTCGCTGGGCTATTCTATCCCTGTTGGAGCCCTTAGGCTTATAGAATCTTGCTTTTCCAACTAGGGTTATAGCCTAGCTTGTAATAATGATAATGATAATAATAAGAATAATAATGATAATAATAATGATAATAATAATAATAATAATAATAATAATAATAATATATTACAATCCCTTTTGTCTTCGTTAAATTCTCCAAATACTCAAATCGAATAAACTTACAGTTACCTCTCTCTCTCTCTCTCTCTCTCTCTCTCTCTCTCTCTCTCTCCACTCTTGTTTTTCTTCTATCACTTATTTTTTCTCATGCCATTTTATGAATAATCTTTTCCTACCAGGCAGATATGCGTTGAATAATATATATTTTCTTCACAAAGCTTATTTTTTTCATTTTTACCACTCAACGTTTACAGCCCCTTATGTCCGCCTCCTATACTCGCAAATAAAATTCATATTTCTTCCATTTAATTAATAATCGTATTCTAAATTCTTAATTATTAATTTTTCATCGTACTGGATATTCACACTAATTCTACCATTCCCACTTCAATTTAAACTCCGTATCTTCTTTTTTAACTCTTCACCATAAGTCCACAAGTAATCTCTTATATTTAATATAGTTTATTTATTATGTTTTTATAATCAATATAAATATCTTTTATTCTCGAATTTAACAACAACAACAACAACAACAACAACAACAACAACAATAATAATAATAATAATAATCAATAATAATAATAATAATAATAATAATAATAATAATATTTTGGTAATAAACCCTCTTTAAGGCAATGTTTGGTTAAAAACAATGGCTGCCCCATTAATATTAGAATTAATGCTACTGAGGCAACCATTGTTTTCAACCAAGTAATAATATAATAATAATAATAATAATAATAATAATAATAATAATAAATAATAATAATAATAATAATAACATGTGTATGTGTATATATTACCTTATAAACCACAGAAGAAATTAAGTGATTCTTAGGATCTTCACTTCATATTAGATTACTATACAAGAAACTTTAGTGATACCTGGGTACCGAAAATATGTAAATAACATTATTGAAGATGTAAGATTTTCCCAAACAATATTCCAAGATATTAATTGTAAGACAGTATTGCTAAAAAAATAAATAAATAAATAAAATAAAATAAAAAAAAAAAACAGCGATAGTAGATATAAAGATTAAGTTTTTCTTTTCCATAAACCTTTTCGATGTTAGCTTTCCAATCTGTCCAAACCTGAGCATTTTTAATGATTTTACATAATTTAAACAGATTAACGATATGAATGTGCCAATCGGATCTCTAGTCAATTTTTTTTAGAGAGGCAGATTTGCACCGACTCGCAGCGGTGCCCTTTTTAGCTCGGAAAAGATTCCTGCTTTCTGATTGGTTAGAATTATCTTCTCCAACCAATCAGCGATCACGAAACTTTTCCGAGTGAAAAAGGCACCCCTGCGAATCGGAGCAAATCTGCCTCACAAAAAAAATTGACTATAGTCTTACCTGTTTATTTTATCTTAGCGAATCGCGCATGAGAATACTGCTATTACTGAAATCATTTAATTTAAAGGCTTAAGAGGCCACTCATGAATGGCAGAGGCAAAGGGATAGTGACATTGCCCTATCGAGTAGCAAAAGTCCCTAGAGACTAACCATATATACATATGATCAGCGCCCAAGTTCCCTCTCCACCCAAGCTAGGACCAAGGAGGGCAAGAAATGGCTGCTGATGTCTCAGCAGATAGACTTAAGGTACCCTGACACTTGCACGGACTTTTTGCCACGAATTTGTCGTGGCAAGTCGTGACATTTTGTGGCACGATCTGGAAGATCAAAAAAAAAAAAAAAAAAATTACCTCAGAATCACAGCTGACACGAACTGGCACGACGAGTTCACGCATAGTATGCGCATAGTTTGCGCACTTCCTGCATCGTCCCGACGAGTTTACGAACAGTTCACGCATAGTTCACGACCGGGTCACGAAATTTTGTCGTGTCCAAAATTTTGAACATTTCAAAATTCTCGTCACAACATGCCACGATGTTACGACGGGTATACGAATACTTCACACCAGTTCACGACGAGTTCACGCCAGTTCATGACTCGAGTCGTGACAGGGCGTGCCACAAATTCGTGCAAGTGTCAGCCTGGCTTTATAGGCTCACCCACCTGATCCTTTGCTCACAAGGATGGTGAGGTTGCAGCAACAAAAGAAACTAATTAGTTTGAGCGGGACTCGAACCCCAGTCTGTAGGGACGTTACCACATCGGCCACCACAACCTTTTAAAGAGGAATTAATCGGATTGTCAAAGCATTATAAAAGTTAGATATGCACTACCGTCGGCCAAAAGCTTGCACGTCGGATTTGAAACTTCTCAGGAAATGGAAGAAAACTGAATTTTCAAGCAAGAAGTCGCAAGTATAAAATCCGATTCACATTTAGGAAGATTTTAGACTTTCCCGGGGAAATTCTGAAATCTCCAAATTCGCTTTTATTGGCTTATAAGTCTTAAACAATATTTTGAATATGTAAGGCAGATTTTATGTTTTCTAAGCCTTTCAGACTCCTCGAGATTTCTATCTACATTCAATTGATTTTTCCCGCTCTGCGATGAAATTATATTGTATTAACATTTATGCGTCCTAGTGGATTTAGTATATTCATTATAAATCACCCTTTATGTACGTACTTGGTATATATATATAATATATATATAGTATATGTGTGTACATATACATAACTATTGTTTGTATATATGTATACTCTATATATTTATCTATATTCGTGTGTATATATCTATGTGTGCATATATATATATATATATATATATTAATCACCATTTCATCTCTCTCTCTCTCTCTCTCTCTCTCTCTCTCTTTATATATATATATATAATATATATATGTAATATATATACTATATATATGCATAATAAATAAACTTCTTTCTCATTCAGCCATAAAACATTCTTTTTACGACGGAAACCAAATATTGTAAAAAAAAATAAGAATACATTCACCGTCATATATATGAGCATATTCATATATCATAAAGTTACTGGAGGGAAAATATATATCATAATTAGAGTGACATCATATAAAATAAAACAGTATCCCTAGTTATCTGTATTGCTAGTGAAAGATGATACCAATTTTAAGATTACTGTATCTTCGTATTTGCTTATTCTCTCTTGGGGAAAATAGAACAGCAGAATTCTTTTACATATATATTCGGTTATCCTTTACCCCAACAATTATACTAGAGTTCCCCTTAAAGCCCACTTTAATTATAATTGAACTCATTTTCCTTGAAGGCTCATAGTTTACCAGGCTCTATTCTCAGCCACTTAAGACAACGAATATTGTTTATGTACAAAACAGCTGGCGTTGTTTAAGTGACGGGCAAGAAGGCGGCTCCCCCTGTGGCGGACGCTCGCGTATCTTAATGATTATCTGGAATACGAACAGCTTCTTCTTGCATCGCCTGAGGCGACAGCTGGGAAAGGAGAGAGAGAGAGAGTGAGAGAGAGAGAGAGAGGATTGTTTCTATAAATACATTGGCAAGCCATCAAAAAATCTAAAAAGATTTCCCTGGCATAAGATCTGAAATACAACTTCATATGTATCATGAGCATTTTTGGAGAGAGAGAGAGAGAGAGAGAGAGGAGAGAGAGAGAGAGAGTGGGGAAGGGAAAAAGAGAGCAAGTGAAATAGGGTGCTGGGTAGAGTAAAGGCGCCAGCAGTAGGTGGCTATAAACATATTCCGGCAATAGTACTTGCGTCAGGTCCCTTAGGGAGCGATGAGCTCTAAATTGGGGGCCATAAAAGGGAAGAGGGGAGCTGCCCACCGAAGTCGTGGTGTCTTAGGATGCAACAAAGACTCCTTATTATGCATCATCATCGTCCCTCTCTCGAAGAGATGGAAAGGAGAGAGAGAGAGAGGGGAAGCAAGAATGGATCCAACAACTGGCCCCATTTCGCAAAGGAGGTGCTTTTGCCATTCCAACTTACTCCTTTTCGGAGATTCACTCCGGCATTTCTTTTTTTGGTGGGAAAGGAAATACATTTCCACAGGTATGACATGAAATTCTCCGAGAAGTGAAATGAGTAGGGTTGTGGTGGCCTCTTGGAAATGTCCTTGCCTGGTGATCGCCAGCAGGGTTTAAACTTTTAAGGTAATTACGTTAGTTTTTGACGTAATTTTCATGGTTTTCAGGGTAATTTTTAGAGGTAATTTTAAGGTAACTTCGATTTTACTAGCTTCAAATTTAAGGAAATTGAAAAACCTTTAAGGTAATCTTAGGTAAAAATCAGTATTTAAGTAATGGCCAGATGCTCAAATTTAAATCCTGATCGCCAGACACAAACTCATTAGTTTCTTTAGTGCCTATAGGTCCTACCTACTGAATCATCAGCAGCCATTGCCTGCTCCTCCTGGTCCTAGCATGGGTGGAAAGTGGGCTAAGACTCAGACCATATGTATAAATGATCATTTTTTAGGGCATTGTCCTGCTTGCAAGGGCAATGGTACTGTCCTTTGACTAAGCCATTCATAAACGGCCTTTAAAGCCTTTAAACCTTTAATGGAAGTGTGTGAGGCCAAAGAATGAATCAGTATTCGATATTTAGGTTTAATGTTACTGTGTTCTTGAAGCAATTTGTCTGATCTACTGGAAGATGCCTTTGTAGAACGTTGGGACAAAATGCAAAACTAAATCTTACAAGTTAAACGGACACATGAACACCACCCTAACTTAAGGTTCCCAATCTAACCTAACTAAGGTTCTCTACCTAACCTAACCGAAGGTTCCCCACCTAACATAACCTTTAGATTCCCTACCTAACCTAACTCAAGTATCCCCACCTAACCTAACTTAAAGTTCCCTACCTAACATAACCTAAGGTTTTCTACCTAACTTAACCTAAGGTTTCCTGCCTAACCTAGGAGCCGTCTCCTTACATACTTACCTATGGGGGGCGGGGGGGGGGGGGCCTTACGCCTGCTGCCACCCGTATCCGTAGTGTACCCTCTCCTAACTTACCACAATCACCCCTATTGGTACTCTTACACAATTGCGAATAATTTAACTCACCCTAAGGGAACTTGACTCTGACAAAGTTGTGGAATGATCTTTCTAATCGGATAGTTCAATCAGTAGAACTTCAAAAGTTCAAAGTTGCTGCAAATATTTTTCATGTTGAATAGGCTGACGTAAGTTTCTTTTCCTAATTCATTTATGTAATATGTATTTTAATGCTGTTACTGTTCTTAAGATATTTTATTCTAATTATTTATTACTTTTCATATAGTTTATTTCCTTATTTCCTCTCCTCACTGGGCTATTTTTCCCTATTAGACCCCCTTGTGCTTATAACATCCTGCTCTTCCCACTAGGGTTGTAGCTTAACTATCTCATTTCATCACCACAGCTGCTACACACTGAGATGTTTGTTGCCATATTGATAGTATGGCAAAACTCTTACAGACAATTTTAGAAAATTTTAGATAATTCTAAAATTCTATTTCAGACTTATTCATATCTATCTAGCTTTTAAAAATACAAAATAATACAATACATGAATTCTGAATTTTAGTCGAAATGACCACAGCTGCTACACACACTGAGATATTTATTGACATATTGACAGTATGGTATAACTCTTTCATGTAAAATTAGACAATTTTAGATAGTTTAAAAATCTATTTTAGACTTTTATCTTTCTAGATTTCAAAAATACAAAATAATGCAACAAATGAATTCTGAATTTTGGTCTAAATGACCGCAGCTGCTACACACACTGAGATATTTATTGACATATTGACAGTATGGTATAACTCTTTCATGTAAAATTAGACAATTTTAGATAGTTTAAAATTCTATTTTAGACTTTTATCTTTCTAGATTTCAAAAATACAAAATAATGCAACAAATGAATTCTGAATTTTGGTCTAAATGACCGCAGCTGCTACACACACTGAGATATTTATTGACATATTGACAGTATGGTATAACTCTTTCAGATAAAATTGGACAATTTTAGATAGTTTAGAATTCTATTTTAGACTTTTATCTTTCTAGATTTCAAAAATACAAAATAATACAACACGTGAATTCTGAATTTTGGTCGAAATGATGACCATGATTTTGATATATGACGAGACTGCAATCGGTGGATTGGGTCCAATAAATCTGCATCAATAAACGAGTGAAAAATAGCTAACAAAGGTCGGGTGAGGTGACGCCAAACGTTCTATTTGAAATACTCATAATTGAATCCCAGTTCTGACGAACTCATAAGTGATTTCGTCAAATGAAAATATCCGGGGAGATTTTCAATATGATTTCATATTCCGTGTAAAATTGAATTTAATGACGATTCATTTTATTAATAATTGACATGATTAAATGTTGGAGTATGCTAGATTTAGCCATTTCCTAATAGTCATCAGTGAGTGGATGACGGAAAAGAAAGTATTTAAAAGGCAATAACTGCATAAATTGAATTTCTTCTGAATAGGAAAAAAATTATTTATAGTGAATCCTTTTCAAAATCTGTCTTTTCCCCTTGCCTACACATACACACCGAATAGTCTGGTCTATTCTTTACATATTCTCCTCTGTTCTCTTACACCTGACAACATTGAAATTACCAAACAATTCTTCACCCAGTGGGTTACTGCACTGTAATTGTTCAGAGGCCACTTTCCTTTTGGTAAGGGTAGAAGAGACTCTTTAGGTGTGGTAAGCAGCTCTTCTAGAAGGACAGTCTAAAATCAAACCATTGTTCTCTAGTCTCGGGTAGGGCCATAGCCTCTGTACCATGGTCTTCCATTGTCTTGGATTAGAGTTCTCTTGCTTGAGGCTCAGGCACACTATTCTATCTAATTTCTCTTCCTCTTGTTTTGTTAAAGTTTTCATAGTTTTTATAAGAGATATTTCTTTTTATGTTACTGTTCTTAAAATATTTTATTTTTCCTTGTTTCCTTTCCTCACTGGGCTATTTTCCCTGTTGGAGATCCTGGGCTTATAGCATTTTACTTTTCCAACTAGGTAGTAGCTTAGCAATTAATAATAATAATAATAATAATAATAATAATAATAATAATAATAATGATAATAATAATAATAATAATAATTGTATGCTGGTAAAATCAGTCCTTCAGATCATGATGTACTCGAAATAGACCATAATTGCCGAATATTCACTGAAGTAGTGGTATATCTAGACTTTCCAGAGGGGGACGGTGGCAAGAGGAATACATTTCTTCATTTTCAATCATGGAAAATAGGACAATGAGATCACAGAAAGTACAAACGATGTATGTTTATGCAAATGTATTCAAATGCCTGTTCGTACATCATAGATATAGCCTGCTACATAGAAATAGAAGTCAAGGATGATGTAAGATGTAGCCTATAGTCAATTTCTTTTAATGAGGCACATTTACACCGACTCGCAGCAGTGCCCTTTTAGCCTGGAAAAGTTTCCTGTTCGCTGATTGGTTAGAATTATCTTGTACAACCAATCAGCGATCAGGAAACTTTTTTCCGAGCTAAAAGTGCACCGCTGCGAGTCGGTGCAAATCTGCCTCGCAAAAAAAAAATTTACTATTGAATTCCTTGATATTTCTATCGAATTTTTAAATCTTATTGTGACGTCATCTTGCTCTGGGGGCCTGGCTTTGAGAAAATTTGAATTTACACTACATCAGTATGATTTTAAACTGTAGCCTGGGTGTTTTTTTTTTTTAAGAATATATAAAATATTTCGCCCTAATCTCATGTAAAACTTTGTGTACTTACCATCATCTTATCCTGGTCCAGTGAGATATGTTTTGAACGAATTTGAATATATAATTACAATCTGCTCTTAAGATGGGACCTAGTCTCCATTCAAATAAACATACTTCCATTCCGCCCACATGGGCGTAATACCAAGTTTGCTTGAAATATACTCGGTGGTTGTGGTGGCATATTGGAAACGTCCCTCCTAGCGAACGTTGGACTGGGGTTCGAGTCCCGATAAAGCTCGATGGTTTCTTGTAGTGTCTGTAACCTCACCATCCTTGTGAGCTAAGGATGGTGGGTTTGGGGGAGGCCAGGACCCACTTAGGGAGCCTACAGATCTACCTGCTAAGTCATCAGCAGCCATTGCCTGACTCTTCCTGGTCCTAGCTTGGGTGGAGAGGAGGTTTGGGCGCTGATCATATGTATGTATGGTCAGTCTCTATATGATTGTTTTGCTAGCTAGGGCAATGCCACTGTCCTTTGCCTCTGCCATTCATAAGTGGCTCTTAAACCTTAAATCTTTTGGAGAACTATACGCAATACAGGTAACCGGACTATCAGACGACAAACTCCTGTCAGAAAAGCTCACCTACTTTCAACATCAAGGGATTTTTAAATAAATTTGAAAAATCTAAATTTAATTCTTAGGTTTTTTACTTTTACGTACTGCTAAAATATTAAAGGAAATTTGTTTTATAAAAAAAAAAAAAAAAAAACACTTTCGTTAAATGCATCTGTCTTTTGAGATTTATGTTTGTTTTTTTTTTTTTTTTTTTTTTTTTTCCTTTTTTCTGTTTTTTTTTTTTAACGAAACATCAAGAACGCTTTCTCTTGATTTTTCCTCTTAGTAGTCTGTGATCGCCTAGTGGCTCATCCTCCCCGAGCAATATTCCATAGAAATTAACACTTTCGTTAAGTGCATCTTTGTCTTTTGAGATTTATGCAACTTACGAGTGATACTAATCTAATTTAACATGACCAGAGTCCTGATTTTTTCTAAATTATCGAAATCTCAACATTTTATTTTACTTTTGTGAGTTTTGTTACGCTTTTTGGTGCTATAATAACAAAACTGTCCCCATTAATAGAATAGTGCTGATATTTTGTTTAATTTCGCTATTCTAGTGAAAAGTATGAATATTGAAAGTAAGTAGAAAAAGGTTTTGAATTGATTCAGGGATTCTCTTTTATGTATATATATATATGTATATATATATATATATATATGTGTGTGTGTGTGTGTGTGTGTATATATATATATATATATATATTATATATGTATATATATACATATATATATATATATATATGTGTATATATATACATATATATTAATGTATATATATATATATATATATATGTATATATATATGTATATATACATATATATAAATGTATATATATATATATATATATATGAAATTTCCCCCTTCTACAGAATAAAAAAAATCTGCATACATGATACTAATCCAATATTACCATGATATCGAGAATGACCACAACAGACAGACTTGGCTCCGCCCCCCGCCCCCCCCCCCCCCCCCATGTCATCTGGCCTTTTTTAGCGTTTAGAGCACAATAACCCAACTAATTTCCCCTTCGGATCTATCGTGTCTGAAAGCCATTAAAACTTGCGGGGTGTTTACACAATGTCCAGTTCTCTGTAATGAAAGTTATAAATCTAAAACGCAGCCTTACGTTGAACTTGCAAAGCATTTAGCCATAGTTTAATTGCATAATGAGTCTTAATTGCTTTTGTGTGCCTGGCTACCGCTTTTAAAGTTGAAGTTTCGGAGCTGGCTATTTGCCCGTTATTTCACGCTTTGCAGGAAAAATAGGGAAGTTCTTGAAAGCGTTTACACTTAATGTTTTTTTTTTTGTTTGGTAAGAATAATCCCCCCCCCCCCCCCCACCACCACCACCACCACCCATTCTCATTACCTTATGTACACATTTGTTGCAAATGTATTTTTGAATGTTCAACTAATGTTAGGAGTCATTTCTGATTTGATTCCATTTTTTCTACTTCTTTGTTTTGAGATCGTTCTGCTAAATTAAATTCGACTTTTCGTCAAAAATTTCTTTTCTCTGGCCTTCCTGTGTCGTGTTTACTTAGTGTTTATTTACTTTCACGATGTATCATTGAATCCCCTTCAGAAATTTACCTTCTTCTATGTTGTCTCCTCCAGAAATTTGACCTGTGCGGATTATTATTATTATGATTTCTAGCTAAGCCACATCCCTAGTTGGAAAAGCAAGATGCTATAAGCCCACGGGCTCCAACAAAGAAATATAGCAACAACAAAGCAGATATTTCATATGTAAACTATAAAAAGACTTATGTGAGTCAGTTCAACGTAAAAATATTTGCTGCAAGTTTGAACATTTGAAGTTCTCTTGCTTGAGAGTACACTTGGGCACACTATTCTACCTTATTCCTACTCCTCTTTGGTCTGTTAAAGTTTTTATAGTTTGTGTAGGAAATGTTTATTTTAATGTTGTTAATGATCTTAACATATTGTTTTTGCTTGTTTTCTCTCCTCACTGGGCTATTTTCCCTGTTGGAGCCCATGGGCTTAGGATCGTGTTTTTCCAACTAGGGTTGTAGCTTAGGAAGTAATAATAATAATAATAATAATAATAATAATAATAATAATAATACAGTGTACAAGCATGTGCGGTACACGTGCGGTACAGACCATAACATTCTCCAGGTTACTCATCTTGTGCTCTGAGACACCTGATACAATTGAAACTATTCATCTTTCATTTCCTAACAAGGAAAGTCTATGAATTGATTCCATTCATACAACGTACGAAAACGTAAATGGAAAAGTTCAAACTTGCAGAAAATGTTCTTATGTTGAACAGGCTGACATAAGTCTATTTGAAGTTTATATATGAAATATCTGTTTTAATGCTGTTATTGTTTTTAGAATATTTAATTTCAATGTTCATTACTTCTTATATCGTTTATTTGTGTCCTTATTTCCTTTCCTCACTAAGCTATTTTTCCTTGTTGGAGACCTTGGGCTTATAGCATCTTCCTTTTCCAACTAAGGTTGTAGCTTAGCTAATAATAATAATAATAATAATAATAATAATAATAATAATAATAATAATAATAATAATAATAATAATAATAATGATACTTTGCAACTAAATATTTCCTGATATTTGCATCAAACAATTAATTAATTACTGCTATTATACACCTGGTAGCTATTCTCACTTATTTTGTGTTCTGAAATCATAGAAATTCCCACATTTCTTTTGAATTAATTGAAACTCTAAGAATTAGAAACTAGTTCAGGTCATATTTGGCATTACTCTTTTCAACCCCAAAATCATAAGTTTCTTACCTCCAACCCATTCACGTGAGGGCTAAAGTTCTACTGAATGGGAATATCTGGAATGTTGAAATCGCTTCCTGGAACTTGTGTCTAGTAGGGGAGACTGGCTAATTCCCATTTGTCCCTTTTAAAACTCAGGTTAAGCAATTTAGAATTTATGCATGTGACTGGTAAGGTTTAAACTTTTAAGGCAAATACCTTAATTTGAGGTAATTTACATTGTTTTAAGGAAATATTTAAGGCAATTATTTAAGGTAATATTGGTTTTAATTATATTTTTAAGGTAATTTCGGCTTTACTAGTTTTAAAATTTAAGGAATTTGGAGAAGTTTTAAGGTATTCTAAAGTAAAAAAGCAGCAGCGTCTTAGTTTGAGGTTATTTACATTGTTTCACGGTAATATTTAAGGTAATGGTATTTCTTAAAGGTAATTTCAGTTTTACTAGTTTTTAAATTTAAGGAAATTGGAAAAGTTTTAAGATAATCTAAAGTAAAAATGCAGAATCATCTAAGGCAATGGCCTGGTGGCGCGATGTCTTTGAGCTTTTAAATCAATACTTCTCCAATCATCATCTCCTACTTCACTAGAAGAGTTGGAAGACCCAGGCCTACATTGCTGAGAACTATGAATTATTATACTATTACTCAATACAAATTCTAATCAAACTACGTATAACCAACTATTTTCTTGTTGATAAAATAATTCCGAATAAGTATATAGAAAAAAAACAGAGTTGACAATTTTAGGTTTCGTCTATAAGCGCACGTGACGTCAAACTCCGAGTTTCAAAACTAACTTTTTCGTTGAAAATTTCGTTTTGATATTTGCAAAGGAAGTCAGTTTTAAACGTGTCGGCTTTTTTTCTTTTTTTCTTTTTTTTCTTTTTTTTTCGCCTCCATACTGTGTGTAGCTAAAACAGAAAAAAAGCCTTTAAATCCTTTCCTAAATAGGCCATGAAACTACTGGAAGATTAATATTCTTCTTATATATTATCTTTTAAAAATTTGATACAAAATCAGAAATAATAGTTACTATAACATTTCGACCACATGATTACTTTTAACTATTGCTAAAACAGTAACTGAAATAATATATTCGTCGAGTGAAAATATCGTTTTTTAAAGTTTTTAGAGACGATTAACGTACAAGTTTTTTTAACACTTGAAGATAAAATATGTCTTAACTAAATATATTTTATATCTTATTATTAGCTTTTATATAAAAGATGCTTTATCCAATATTTAATATATATTTACTTAATGTTCTATTATTAGCTGTGTTTCAACTTCTGAAGTAAGGTAAACTCCATTATGCAAACCTTTTATATATTTAAAGGCTACTCATGAATGGCAGAATCAAGGGACAGTGACATTGCCCTATCAAGCAGAACAATGCCCTAGAGACTGACCATATATACATAGGATCAGCGCCCAAGTCCCCTCTCCATCAAAAGAGGGCCAAGCTATGGATGCTGATGGCTCAGCAGATAGACCTATAGGCTTCCCCAAACCTCCCATCCTTAGCTCACAAGGATGGTGAGGTTGCAGCGTCCAAAGGCCAGTCTAGCGTTCACCAGTCAGGGACGTTACCGCATCGGTCACCGCAGCCCTATGGTGGGTGATGTCTCCTTGAAAATATATACTGAAATCTGTAAAAAACTCATTGTGATATCCCATAAAAAAACGAGAGGAGGCACAGATGTGATTCATCATCATTATCATCTCCTACGCCTATTGACGCAAAGGGCCTCAGTTAGATTTCACCAGTCGTCTCTATCTTGAGCTTTTAAATCAATAGTTCCCTATTCAACATCTCCTAATCCACACTTCATAGTCCTCAGCCATGTAGGCCTGGGTCTTCCAACTCTTCTAGCGCCTTGTGGAGCCCAGTTGAAAGTTTGGTGACCTAATTTCTCTTGGGGAGTGCGAAGAGCATGCCCAAACCATCTCCATCTACCCCTCATCATGATCTCATCCACATATGGCACTTGAGTAATCTCTCTTAACCTGATCTTCCACTGTCTTGGGTTAGAGTTTTCTTGCTTGAGGGTATTCTCGGGTACACTATTTTATCTTATTTTTCCTCTTCGTGTTTTGTTAAAGTTTTTATAGCTTATATAGGACATTTCCATTTCAATGTTACTGTTATTAAAATATCTTATTTGTCTTGCTTCCTTTCCTCACTGAGCTATTTTTCCTGTTGGAGCCCCTGGACTTATAGCATCCTGGTTTTCCAACTAGGGTTGTAGCTTAGCAGTTAATAACGATAATGATAATAAGATATGACTAGCTAATACAATTCTTGCACCGTACATTTGCGATTGTGGAGATTAAAAGTGAAGCCCTACCGATATTCAAGAAGATAAAGGTTGTGGTGGTCTATAGGAAACGTCCCTACCTGGCGTTGTGTTGGACGGGAGATCGAGTCATACTTAAACTCAATAGTTTTTTGTATTTCCTGCAACCTCACCATGCTTGTGATCTAAAGATTAGGGGTTTGTGTGAGCCCATAGGTCTACCTGCTGAATCATCAGCAGCCATTGCCTGGCCCTCCCTTGTCCTAGCTTGGTGGAGAGGGGGCTTGGGGTTTGTGTGAGCCTATAGGTCTACCTGCTGAATCATCAGCAGCCATTGCCTGGCTCTCCCTTGTCCTAGCTTGTGTGGAGAGTGGGCTTGGGGTTTGTGTGAGCCTATAGGTCTACCTGCTGAATCATCAGCAGCCATTGCCTGGCTCTCCCTTGTCCTAGCTTGTGTGGAGAGAGGGATTGAGCGCTGATCAATTAATAATAATTATGATAATAATAATAATAATAATAATAATAATAATAATAATAATAATAATAATAATAATAATAGACCAAAGATCTGGTAGTGATTTCAGTCTTTTGAAAGCATTTTAAACGTTACAGATACTCTCTCAGCAAAGATCTAGCAGTAATATTAATCTTCTAGAAGCGTTTTAAGCGTTATCATATGTATATATAATCAGTCTCTAGAGCATTATCCTGTTATAACATTGTCACTGTCCCTTGCCTCTGCCATTCATGAGCGGATTTTAAACTACTAATGAGGCTTGCTATGCGAAGATTACACACCACTTAAATTCATGTCATTTAAACGAACTCTTAAGCCCACAGATGGCGCCGTAAGCCAGGGATTTGAATAGCTCCAAAGTTCAGTTTCAAAAGGGCTAATGTTTTCTGTCGATTTTCTTAAGCCTTGGCAATTCTTAAAGCAATAAATGCTGCCTTGATTGCCGTGTCTCTGAGCCTTTAGTCTCATATGATAATGTTTTTGTTTTTTTTATTTAAATTTAAAACAAGTATTAAAGACCAATACATGCGTTAGAGCTACTGAATATTAAGGTCTTCCTGGATTCACCTAGAATAATATCTTTACTTGAGTATTCCATACTCACTAACGGATCCAGTGGTTGGGGGGAGGTTTGCACGGGTAGTGCCCCCCCCCCCCCCCACCCGCACCACCTTTCTAAGGCAAAAATGTTTTACTGTTGGACGAGGGGATTCAGCGGGGAAAAAAAAGTTTGGTTTTACCAAAAAAAAAAAAAAAAAAAAAAAAAAAAAAAAAAAAAAAAGTTTTATTGTTAAACTTAGGTTTTTATGGAAAATAATCATTCTGTCAGTTATCTGTATTTTCCGGTTTCATCCTTCATTAAGTTATTTTGCTTTTTACTAGTTTTTTCTACGACGGTCCTCTTGCTAAAAATGTATATACTATTTGCGAGTCAATATTTGGATGTGAATTTAATATATTCACGAGCATTAAGGACAAAACCACTCTAATTTCAAACTTAATAATACATAAATATACACATTATCCAAATGAAATCGTATTCCCTTCAATGGACTAGTGGTTTTAATTTATTTTCGCTTTTGCATTAAAGGAACTTCCCCTTGTGTCTTTTTTCTCGAAACAGTTAATTTGAAATCACAAACTATTTGTGGCTGAAAGTATAAAAATCGCGTTTGTTAATGCTAATATCATCATCATCATCATCATCATTTCAGCCTTCAAAAGTCCTTTGTTGGATGTAGGCCTTCCCCAGGTTCCTCCACAGACTTCCATCCCGATTTATTCTGTGCCACAATTGCTTATGTTGGTCTAAGTCATCTCGCAATATCATAAGTAGTTCGAATTAAAAAATTTCAGCCATATATATATATATATATATATATATGTGTGTGTGTGTGTGTGTGTGTGTATACACATATATACATGTGTGCGTGTGTGTGTATTTATTTTTTTCGTTTACGCGTAGCTCTCTCCGTCTCTCGGATAAGGGGGAGACTCAGTAGTCATACTCTGGTGAGAGGAGTGAGCGCCAACCGTGCTAAGTGTGTATATCTATTCAAATATTTATCTGTCATTTTGACGGGTCGTGTATATTAGTGTTAGAATAGATATATATATATATATATATATATGTATGTACACACACACACACATATATATATATATATATATATGAGTATCAATAGATTTCCACCCAGTTTCAGTAATAAAGAGATAAGAACTAATTTCCATGTGTCTTCTTCTTTAATGAGTATCTATTTTCCTTTTTTAAAGTAGACCTACCACTAATATCACCCAAAATGTAATGCTTTTTTAAAATGAAAATCATAATCCAAACATAACATTTGTGCTGCTCCACATTCTAATAACTTATTCGTGCTCTCTCAATTCCATTTATGCCAGAATTTTCGGTGACACTTTTCCAACCGTTACCTTAATTTACAGTATTTTCATGTAATGGCCAATTTAGCAAGAAAACTTTGCTTACAAACAATAATGCGCTTATTTACATGAAGAAATAAGAGTTACACTCACATGTAACGCATTTTTAGGGATTAAATATTTCAGATGAACTGGTCGTAGCCGTAATCTGGCTGCCAACGATGAAAGAAATATTTTTCTCCTGAGAACACAATTTTAAAAGTTGCGACACGACTGGGGGAGGAGCAAATGAAAACACAGGGTTCAAGCACCAGGATTTTTTTTAATATAAAAGAAGAAGAATATCATGATACTGAGGATGTCAGAGACACTTAGGATACGCGGATGAATGGAAGCGAGTTGGAGGTAGATAGCCTAGCATACTTCAGAGAGTTCGATGGAAATCAGCTTCTTATCAATACTTCTCACACATTGAGAAGATTGACCGTATTATCATTATTATTATTACTACTTTCTAAGCTACAACCTTAGTTGGATAAGCAGGATGCTATAAGCCCAGTGACACCAACAGGGAAAATAACCCAGTGAGGAAAGGAAACAAGGAAAAATTAAATATTTTAAGAACAATAACAACATTGAAATAAATATTTCTTACATAAACAATAAAAACTTTAACAAAACAAGAGGAAGAGAAATTAGATAGAATAGTGTGCCCGAGTGTAACTTCAAACAAAAGAACTCTAACCCAAGATAGTGGAAGACCATGATTAACTATATATTAATATGTATTTCTCTTTCTATAGACTGACTATATTCATAGAGGATTAATTGTCTAAATTCATCAAAGGATAGCCAGTTCCTTGCGATGCGCAGGCCTTTTGCGTCAATAGGCATAGGAGATGATGATGATGATAAGTATGTACACTGTTAAAAAAAACCGTAACTTTAACCTGAAATTCTCCGTAAAAATATACTGTTCTCAATTGTATTTCAGTAAAATGCAGGCGACCGTAATTTTTACCTTATTTTGTTATCTTTTACGGGTTGGTAACCGCAAAATCACTCTTTTACGCCAATATATCCGTTTTTTAAATTGTGGAAATCCTGAAATAAATGTTTCCAGACATTTGCCGTTTTCTTAATACAAATTTCAACAGTGTATGTATGTCTTAAAGTATGCGTAAGCATACACACGTATTAACATCTATATACATAACGCTGAATATGTAATGACATTTATAATGATTGCTGTGATAGTACTGCGATTTTGATCAACAACACAGCCGTTACTTGTTACAGATACGGATATTAGTGTTCAACCGTTCATCAGGTTTCGAGCAATAATATCCGCGTAGGCAGTGCCTAAAATGACCGCCATTTCTATAATGAATGATCGTAAAATGCCGAAACCCAATGAAGTATTTGGGCCGAAAATGGAGAACGAAAATTTATGTGCGGCATAAATTCTCTCTCTCTCTCTCTCTCTCTCTCTCTCTCTCTCTCTCTCATATGACAGTGTTTTGTGAATATATTAAATAATTACAGTTGAATTAAGGGTGTCCTCTCTCTCTCTCTCTCTCTCTCTCTCTCTCTCTCTCATATGACAGTGTTTTGTGAATATATTAAATAATTACAGTTAGATTAAGGGTGTCCTCTCTCTCTCTCTCTCTCTCTCTCTCTCTCTCTCTCTCTCTGTGATATGACAGTGTTCTCTGCTTATATTAAATATCTTAGATAATTACAGTTAGATTAAGGATGCTTGCTCTCTCTCTCTCTCTCTCTCTCTCTCTCTCTCTCTCTGATATGACAGTGTTCTCTGCTTATATTAAATATCTTAGATAATTATAGTTAGATTAAGGGTGTCCTCTCTCTCTCTCTCTCTCTCTCTCTCTCTCTCTCTCTCTCTCTCTCTCTGATATGACAGTGTTCTCTGCTTATATTAAATATCTTAGATAATTACAATTAGATTAAGGGTCTCCTCTCTCTCTCTCTCTCTCTCTCTCTCTCTCTCTCTCTCTTTCTCTCTCTCTCTCTCTCTCTCTCTCTCTCCTGTTAACCATTTATCTGTAAGAACACCTTCTACGTTAACAAATGCAATCCTGCGCATAAGTTGAAACCGTTTATAGATCACCTTTAGACTTGATCAACCTTTAACTCAACTCTATAAGTATTCAAGTCTTTAGCAGCTGTGTTAGTTAAATCCTATGGTTTTCCCATGTTCAAGGATTCTCATTTGCATATGAATATATATCATCATCATCATCATTATTCGTAACTAGTTCACTGGAGAACACAGGCCTCAGACATGCTTTTCCACTCACGTCTGTTATTATTATTATCATTATTATTATTATTATTATTATTATTATTATTGCTTGCTAAGCTACATGTTGATGGTCTGTCTATTCCAGCATATTTTCTTAGCTTGTTAATCCATTGTCTTCTCTTCCTTCGCCTGCATCTTTTGCAATTTCTATAGAACCAATCTGTTATTCATAATGTCCGTCTATCATCTGTCATTCTCATTATATGTCCTCCCCATGTCCATTTATTTGTCTTACATATTGTTAGTGTGCTTCCGTGTCCATGTTCTTTTTCTGTCTCCTAGTTTTATTCCCATCATTATTCTTTCCATAGCTTTTTAAGGTGTAACTACCTTGTGCTCTAAGGCTTTAGTAAGGCTCCAATTTCTGATGCACAAATTGATACTGGTAGGACCTTCTGATTGAATACTTTTCTTTTTAGAGAAAGTGGAAATTTAATTTTCATAATCCCATTTTGTTTACCAAAAGCTCTCCATTCCATGCTTATCCTTCTTTTTATTTCGGTCTCATGTCCTGGGGAAACAATTACTGCTTGTTCCAAGTATGTATATTCACCCAGTAGCATATATCTTTGTAGCAGCCCTGAATCCGGAGTGGTAGTAACACAGCTGAGGAGGAGAGGCGTCATCCAATGACTGTTGAGGGCGTTGGGGTGGCACATGTAGGTAATGTCTGGCATAGTCGCTGCCCAGGCATGTTTTTTATGTCAATGAGTGTCTCACTAAAAGAGGGAAATGATAAATATTTCAAGACATTTCCAATACTTCATTAGAAAAGAACTGTGATATAGAAACTTTTGTTTATTTTTCTTTAATTCCGTCTGTCCTGGTAGATTTCATAAAGAATAACTTTTCAGATGCTGCTCCTAATCGAATTACTTAGAAATACTTTGGCCTTCATAAAATGTTCATTTCCCCTTGAATATCCATAGATATAAATGGGAAATCAGGCCTAAAATTGAAAATTACCTTTTTTTTTTTTTTTAATCTCGGCGCTTCTAGCCTCTGCACCATGGTCTTCCACTGTCTTGGGTTAGAGTTCTCTTGCTTGGGGGTACACTCGGGCACACTATTCTATCTCATTTCTCTTCCTCTTGTTTTGTTAAAGATTTTATAGTTTATATAGTAAATATCTATTTCAATGTCATTATTGTTCTTAAAACATTTTATTTTTCCTCGTTATCTTTCCTCACTAGGCTGTTTTCCTTGTTTTCGATCGTGGCTTATAGCATCCTGCTTTTTCAACTAGGGTTGTGGCTTAGCAATTAATAATAATAATAATAATAATAATAATAATAATAATAATAATAATAATAACAAACTGCTTTTCAATCATCTGATGTAAACGTGCTTTATCATAGTATTTATTTAATTCACTGTTCGTTGTGTTTTGTACGTTTGCGTTAATAGAAGCAATTTCTGTGTTATGTGCTTCAGGCAACCGCAGAGTTAGCCACTTCCAAATGGAAGGTCTATAGTTCATTTCTTTTAGCGAAGCATATTTGCACCGACTCGCAGCGGTGCCCTTTTAGCTCGGAAAAGTTTCCGGATCGCTGATTGGTTAGAAGCACCGACTCGCAGCGGTGCCCTTTTAGCTCGGAAAAGTTTCCGGATCGCTGATTGGTTGGACAAGATAATTCTAACCAATCAGCGATCAGGAAACTTTTCCGAGCTAAAAGGGCACGGCCGCGAGTCGGTGCAAATATGCATCGCTAAAAGAAATGGACTATAGTTATAATTCACCACTAATTACAGGATTTACATCAGGATAAAGTAGGGAATTTGCTGAAATTTGCTTTTGTTATTGCAGAGCAAACCGCTTTTGTATCGTTTTGAATATTACGAGAAAAAAAAAGAATTATGTTTGGGGGTAAAATCTTGCTCATCTACGCTCTTAAAGATACCGTCATTTTAATCGGAAATTCTCCGTAAAAATATACGGTTCTCAACCGTATTTTTCTCAAATACAGGCGACCGTATTTTTTACTCTACTTTGTTATTGTTTTTTTACTGGTTCGTGACCGTAATATCAGTACTTCTCGTTAATAAACCCGTTTTTAAACTATACATCCCTGGCAACATTTATTCCAGGATTTTTACCGTTGTTTTACAGAAAATTTGTAACAGTGGATACGCTTAAAAATTTGCCTTTAAAACGGTAAAAATCCTGAAATCATTGTTGCCAGGTATTTCCCGTTTTAAAAACGGATATATTGACGTAAAGGAATGATATCACGGTCACCAAACCGTAACAGATAATAACAAAGTAGGGTTAAATTACGGTCGCCTGTAAGTTACTGAAATACGCCTGAGAACAGTATATTTTTAGGAAGAATTTCAGATTAAAATTACGTTTTTTTAACAGTGGGTGATATTAGAAAATCAATAAGTAATCGAAATTCCGATTAAAACAGCGATTTTTTCGACAGTTGGTGTTAGAAAATCAATAAGTAATCGAAATTCCGATTAAAATAGCGATTTTGTTTAACAGTTGGTGTTAGAAAATCAATAAGTAATCGGAATTCTAATCAAAATTACGATTTTTCTTAACAGTGAATGTTGTTAGAAAATCAATAAGTAATCGAAATTCCGATTAAAATAGCGATTTTGTTTAACAGTTGGTGTTAGAAAATCAATAAGTAATCGGAATTCTAATCAAAATTACGATTTTTCTTAACAGTGAATGTTGTTAGAAAATCAAAAAGTAATCGGAATTCTAATCAAAATTACGATTTTTCTTAACAGTGAATGTTGTTAGAAAATCAATAAATACTCGGAATTCTAATCAAAATTACGATTTTTCTTAACAGTGAATGTTGTTAGAAGATCAATAAGTAATCGGAATTCTAATCAAAATTACGATTTTTCTTAACAGTGAATGTTGTTAGAAAATCAATAAATACTCGGAATTCTAATCAAAATTACGATTTTTCTTAACAGTGAATGTTGTTAGAAAATCAATAAGTAATCGGAATTCTAATCAAAATTACGATTTTTCTTAACAGTGAATGTTGTTAGAAAATCAATAAATACTCGGAATTCTAATCAAAATTACGATTTTTCTTAACAGTGAATGTTGTTAGAAGATCAATAAGTAATCGGAATTCTAATCAAAATTACAATTTTTCTTAACAGTGGATAAAGTTAGAAAATCAATAAATAATCGGAATTCCGATTAAAATAACGATTATTTTATTAACAGTGAATGTTGTTAGAAAATCAATAAGTAATCGGAATTCTAATCAAAATTACGATTTTTCTTAACAGTGAATGTTGTTAGAAGATCAATAAGTAATCGGAATTCGAATCAAAATTGCGATTTTTCTTAACAGTGGATAAAGTTAGAAAATCAATAAATAATCGGAATTCCGATTAAAATAACGATTATTTTATTAACAGTGAATGTTGTTAGGAAATCAATAAGTAATCGGAATTCGAATCAAAATTACGATTTTTCTTAACAGTGAATGTTGTTAGGAAATCGATAAGTAATCGGAATTCTAATCAAAATTGCGATTTTTCTTAACAGTGAATGTTGTTAGGAAATCAATAAGTAATCGGAACTCTGATCAAAATTGCGATTTTTCTTAACAGTGAATGTTGTTAGGAAATCAATAAGTAATCGGAACTCGAATCAAAATTGCGATTTTTCTTAACAGTGAATGTTGTTAGGAAATCAATAAGTAATCGGAATTCGAATCAAAATTGCGATTTTTCTTAACAGTGAATGTTGTTAGGAAATCAATAAGTAATCGGAATTCTAATCAAAATTACGATTTTTCTTAACAGTGAATGTTGTTAGGAAATCAATAAGTAATCGGAATTCGGATCAAAATTACAATTTTTCTTAACAGTGAATGTTGTTAGAAGATCAATAAGTAATCGGAATTCGAATCAAAATTGCGATTTTTCTTAACAGTGGATAAAGTTAGAAAATCAATAAATAATCGGAATTCCGATTAAAATAACGATTATTTTATTAACAGTGAATGTTGTTAGAAAATCAATAAGTAATCGGAATTCGAATCAAAATTACGATTTTTCTTAACAGTGAATGTTGTTAGGAAATCAATAAGTAATCGGAATTCGAATCAAAATTACGATTTTTCTTAACAGTGAATGTTGTTAGGAAATCGATAAGTAATCGGAATTCGAATCAAAATTACGATTTTTCTTAACAGTGAATGTTGTTAGGAAATCGATAAGTAATCGGAATTCGAATCAAAATTACGATTTTTCTTAACAGTGAATGTTGTTAGGAAATCAATAGGTAATCGGAATTCTAATCAAAATTACGATTTTTCTTAACAGTGAATGTTGTTAGGAAATCAATAAGTAATCGGAATTCGGATCAAAATTGCGATTTTTCTTAACAGTGAATGTTGTTAGGAAATCAATAAGTAATCGGAATTCGAATCAAAATTACGATTTTTCTTAACAGTGAATGTTGTTAGGAAATCGATAAGTAATCGGAATTCGGATCAAAATTACGATTTTTCTTAACAGTGAATGTTGTTAGGAAATCAATAAGTAATCGGAATTCGGATCAAAATTGCGATTTTTCTTAACAGTGAATGTTGTTAGGAAATCAATAAGTAATCGGAATTCGAATCAAAATTACGATTTTTCTTAACAGTGAATGTTGTTAGGAAATCAATAAGTAATCGGAATTCGAATCAAAATTGCGATTTTTCTTTACAGTGAATGTTGTTAGGAAATCAATAAGTAATCGGAACTCTAATCAAAATTGCGATTTTTCTTAACAGTGAATGTTGTTAGGAAATCAATAAGTAATCGGAACTCTGATCAAAATTGCGATTTTTCTTAACAGTGAATGTTGTTAGGAAATCAATAAGTAATCGGAATTCGAATCAAAATTACGATTTTTCTTAACAGTGAATGTTGTTAGGAAATCGATAAGTAATCGGAATTCGAATCAAAATTACGATTTTTCTTAACAGTGAATGTTGTTAGGAAATCGATAAGTAATCGGAATTCGAATCAAAATTACGATTTTTCTTAACAGTGAATGTTGTTAGGAAATCAATAGGTAATCGGAATTCTAATCAAAATTACGATTTTTCTTAACAGTGAATGTTGTTAGGAAATCAATAAGTAATCGGAATTCTGATGAAAATTGCGATTTTTCTTAACAGTGAATGTTGTTAGAAAATCAATAAGTAATCGGAATTCGAATCAAAATTACGATTTTTCTTAACAGTGAATGTTGTTAGGAAATCGATAAGTAATCGGAATTCGAATCAAAATTACGATTTTTCTTAACAGTGAATGTTGTTAGGAAATCAATAGGTAATCGGAATTCTAATCAAAATTACGATTTTTCTTAACAGTGAATGTTGTTAGGAAATCAATAAGTAATCGGAATTCGGATCAAAATTGCGATTTTTCTTAACAGTGAATGTTGTTAGGAAATCAATAAGTAATCGGAATTCGAATCAAAATTGCGATTTTTCTTTACAGTGAATGTTGTTAGGAAATCAATAAGTAATCGGAACTCTAATCAAAATTGCGATTTTTCTTAACAGTGAATGTTGTTAGGAAATCAATAAGTAATCGGAACTCTGATCAAAATTGCGATTTTTCTTAACAGTGAATGTTGTTAGGAAATCAATAAGTAATCGGAATTCAAATCAAAATTACGATTTTTCTTAACAGTGAATGTTGTTAGGAAATCGATAAGTAATCGGAATTCGAATCAAAATTACGATTTTTCTTAACAGTGAATGTTGTTAGGAAATCAATAGGTAATCGGAATTCTAATCAAAATTACGATTTTTCTTAACAGTGAATGTTGTTAGGAAATCAATAAGTAATCGGAATTCGGATCAAAATTACAATTTTTCTTAACAGTGAATGTTGTTAGAAAATCAATAAGTAATCGGAATTCGAATCAAAATTACGATTTTTCTTAACAGTGAATGTTGTTAGGAAATCGATAAGTAATCGGAATTCGAATCAAAATTGCGATTTTTCTTAACAGTGAATGTTGTTAGGAAATCAATAGGTAATCGGAATTCTAATCAAAATTACGATTTTTCTTAACAGTGAATGTTGTTAGGAAATCAATAAGTAATCGGAATTCGGATCAAAATTACAATTTTTCTTAACAGTGAATGTTGTTAGAAGATCAATAAGTAATCGGAATTCGAATCAAAATTGCGATTTTTTTTAACAGTGGATAAAGTTAGAAAATCAATAAATAATCGGAATTCCGATTAAAATAACGATTATTTTATTAACAGTGAATGTTGTTAGAAAATCAATAAGTAATCGGAATTCGAATCAAAATTACGATTTTTCTTAACAGTGAATGTTGTTAGGAAATCAATAAGTAATCGGAATTCGAATCAAAATTGCGATTTTTCTTAACAGTGAATGTTGTTAGAAAATCGATAAGTAATCGGAATTCGAATCAAAATTGCGATTTTTCTTAACAGTGAATGTTGTTAGAAGATCAATAAGTAATCGGAATTCGAATCAAAATTGCGATTTTTCTTTACAGTGAATGTTGTTAGGAAATCAATAAGTAATCGGAACTCTAATCAAAATTGCGATTTTTCTTAACAGTGAATGTTGTTAGGAAATCAATAAGTAATCGGAACTCTGATCAAAATTGCGATTTTTCTTAACAGTGAATGTTGTTAGGAAATCAATAAGTAATCGGAACTCTAATCAAAATTGCGATTTTTCTTAACAGTGAATGTTGTTAGGAAATCAATAAGTAATCGGAATTCGAATCAAAATTGCGATTTTTCTTAACAGTGAATGTTGTTAGGAAATCAATAAGTAATCGGAATTCTAATCAAAATTACGATTTTTCTTAACAGTGAATGTTGTTAGGAAATCAATAAGTAATCGGAATTCGGATCAAAATTACAATTTTTCTTAACAGTGAATGTTGTTAGAAGATCAATAAGTAATCGGAATTCGAATCAAAATTGCGATTTTTCTTAACAGTGGATAAAGTTAGAAAATCAATAAATAATCGGAATTCCGATTAAAATAACGATTATTTTATTAACAGTGAATGTTGTTAGAAAATCAATAAGTAATCGGAATTCGAATCAAAATTACGATTTTTCTTAACAGTGAATGTTGTTAGGAAATCGATAAGTAATCGGAATTCGAATCAAAATTACGATTTTTCTTAACAGTGAATGTTGTTAGGAAATCAATAGGTAATCGGAATTCTAATCAAAATTACGATTTTTCTTAACAGTGAATGTTGTTAGGAAATCAATAAGTAATCGGAATTCGGATCAAAATTGCGATTTTTCTTAACAGTGAATGTTGTTAGGAAATCAATAAGTAATCGGAATTCGAATCAAAATTGCGATTTTTCTTTACAGTGAATGTTGTTAGGAAATCAATAAGTAATCGGAACTCTAATCAAAATTGCGATTTTTCTTAACAGTGAATGTTGTTAGGAAATCAATAAGTAATCGGAACTCTGATCAAAATTGCGATTTTTCTTAACAGTGAATGTTGTTAGGAAATCAATAAGTAATCGGAATTCGAATCAAAATTACGATTTTTCTTAACAGTGAATGTTGTTAGGAAATCGATAAGTAATCGGAATTCGAATCAAAATTACGATTTTTCTTAACAGTGAATGTTGTTAGGAAATCGATAAGTAATCGGAATTCGAATCAAAATTACGATTTTTCTTAACAGTGAATGTTGTTAGGAAATCAATAGGTAATCGGAATTCTAATCAAAATTACGATTTTTCTTAACAGTGAATGTTGTTAGGAAATCAATAAGTAATCGGAATTCGGATCAAAATTGCGATTTTTCTTAACAGTGAATGTTGTTAGGAAATCAATAAGTAATCGGAATTCGAATCAAAATTACGATTTTTCTTAACAGTGAATGTTGTTAGGAAATCGATAAGTAATCGGAATTCGGATCAAAATTACGATTTTTCTTAACAGTGAATGTTGTTAGGAAATCAATAAGTAATCGGAATTCGGATCAAAATTGCGATTTTTCTTAACAGTGAATGTTGTTAGGAAATCAATAAGTAATCGGAATTCGAATCAAAATTACGATTTTTCTTAACAGTGAATGTTGTTAGGAAATCAATAAGTAATCGGAATTCGAATCAAAATTGCGATTTTTCTTTACAGTGAATGTTGTTAGGAAATCAATAAGTAATCGGAACTCTAATCAAAATTGCGATTTTTCTTAACAGTGAATGTTGTTAGGAAATCAATAAGTAATCGGAACTCTGATCAAAATTGCGATTTGTCTTAACAGTGAATGTTGTTAGGAAATCAATAAGTAATCGGAATTCGAATCAAAATTACGATTTTTCTTAACAGTGAATGTTGTTAGGAAATCGATAAGTAATCGGAATTCGAATCAAAATTACGATTTTTCTTAACAGTGAATGTTGTTAGGAAATCGATAAGTAATCGGAATTCGAATCAAAATTACGATTTTTCTTAACAGTGAATGTTGTTAGGAAATCAATAGGTAATCGGAATTCTAATCAAAATTACGATTTTTCTTAACAGTGAATGTTGTTAGGAAATCAATAAGTAATCGGAATTCTGATGAAAATTGCGATTTTTCTTAACAGTGAATGTTGTTAGAAAATCAATAAGTAATCGGAATTCGAATCAAAATTACGATTTTTCTTAACAGTGAATGTTGTTAGGAAATCGATAAGTAATCGGAATTCGAATCAAAATTACGATTTTTCTTAACAGTGAATGTTGTTAGGAAATCAATAGGTAATCGGAATTCTAATCAAAATTACGATTTTTCTTAACAGTGAATGTTGTTAGGAAATCAATAAGTAATCGGAATTCGGATCAAAATTGCGATTTTTCTTAACAGTGAATGTTGTTAGGAAATCAATAAGTAATCGGAATTCGAATCAAAATTGCGATTTTTCTTTACAGTGAATGTTGTTAGGAAATCAATAAGTAATCGGAACTCTAATCAAAATTGCGATTTTTCTTAACAGTGAATGTTGTTAGGAAATCAATAAGTAATCGGAACTCTGATCAAAATTGCGATTTTTCTTAACAGTGAATGTTGTTAGGAAATCAATAAGTAATCGGAATTCAAATCAAAATTACGATTTTTCTTAATAGTGAATGTTGTTAGGAAATCGATAAGTAATCGGAATTCGAATCAAAATTACGATTTTTCTTAACAGTGAATGTTGTTAGGAAATCAATAGGTAATCGGAATTCTAATCAAAATTACGATTTTTCTTAACAGTGAATGTTGTTAGGAAATCAATAAGTAATCGGAATTCGGATCAAAATTACAATTTTTCTTAACAGTGAATGTTGTTAGAAAATCAATAAGTAATCGGAATTCGAATCAAAATTACGATTTTTCTTAACAGTGAATGTTGTTAGGAAATCGATAAGTAATCGGAATTCGAATCAAAATTGCGATTTTTCTTAACAGTGAATGTTGTTAGGAAATCAATAGGTAATCGGAATTCTAATCAAAATTACGATTTTTCTTAACAGTGAATGTTGTTAGGAAATCAATAAGTAATCGGAATTCGGATCAAAATTACAATTTTTCTTAACAGTGAATGTTGTTAGAAGATCAATAAGTAATCGGAATTCGAATCAAAATTGCGATTTTTTTTAACAGTGGATAAAGTTAGAAAATCAATAAATAATCGGAATTCCGATTAAAATAACGATTATTTTATTAACAGTGAATGTTGTTAGAAAATCAATAAGTAATCGGAATTCGAATCAAAATTACGATTTTTCTTAATAGTGAATGTTGTTAGGAAATCAATAAGTAATCGGAATTCGAATCAAAATTGCGATTTTTCTTAACAGTGAATGTTGTTAGAAAATCGATAAGTAATCGGAATTCGAATCAAAATTGCGATTTTTCTTAACAGTGAATGTTGTTAGAAGATCAATAAGTAATCGGAATTCGAATCAAAATTGCGATTTTTCTTTACAGTGAATGTTGTTAGGAAATCAATAAGTAATCGGAACTCTAATCAAAATTACGATTTTTCTTAACAGTGAATGTTGTTAGGAAATCAATAAGTAATCGGAATTCTGATCAAAATTGCGATTTTTCTTAACAGTGAATGTTGTTAGGAAATCAATAAGTAATCGGAACTCTAATCAAAATTGCGATTTTTCTTAACAGTGAATGTTGTTAGGAAATCGATAAGTAATCAGAATTCGAATCAAAATTGCGATTTTTCTTAACAGTGAATGTTGTTAGGAAATCAATAAGTAATCGGAATTCGGATCAAAATTGCGATTTTTCTTAACAGTGAATGTTGTTAGGAAATCAATAAGTAATCGGAATTCTGATCAAAATTGCGATTTTTCTTAACAGTGAATGTTGTTAGGAAATCAATAAGTAATCGGAATTCGAATCAAAATTGCGATTTTTCTTTACAGTGAATGTTGTTAGGAAATCAATAAGTAATCGGAACTCTAATCAAAATTGCGATTTTTCTTAACAGTGAATGTTGTTAGGAAATCAATAAGTAATCGGAACTCTGATCAAAATTGCGATTTTTCTTAACAGTGAATGTTGTTAGGAAATCAATAAGTAATCGGAACTCGAATCAAAATTGCGATTTTTCTTAACAGTGAATGTTGTTAGGAAATCAATAAGTAATCGGAATTCGAATCAAAATTGCGATTTTTCTTAACAGTGAATGTTGTTAGGAAATCAATAAGTAATCGGAATTCGAATCAAAATTACGATTTTTCTTAACAGTGAATGTTGTTAGGAAATCGATAAGTAATCGGAATTCGAATCAAAATTACGATTTTTCTTAACAGTGAATGTTGTTAGGAAATCGATAAGTAATCGGAATTCTAATCAAAATTGCGATTTTTCTTAACAGTGAATGTTGTTAGGAAATCAATAAGTAATCGGAATTCTAATCAAAATTACGATTTTTCTTAACAGTGAATGTTGCTAGAAAATCGATAAGTAATCGGAATTCGAATCAAAATTGCGATTTTTCTTAACAGTGAATGTTGTTAGAAAATCGATAAGTAATCGGAATTCGAATCAAAATTGCGATTTTTCTTAACAGTGAATGTTGTTAGGAAATCAATAAGTAATCGGAATTCGGATCAAAATTGCGATTTTTCTTAACAGTGAATGTTGTTAGGAAATCAATAAGTAATCGGAATTCTAATCAAAATTACGATTTTTCTTAACAGTGAATGTTGTTAGGAAATCAATAAGTAATCGGAACTCTGATCAAAATTGCGATTTTTCTTAACAGTGAATGTTGTTAGGAAATCAATAAGTAATCGGAACTCTGATCAAAATTGCGATTTTTCTTAACAGTGAATGTTGTTAGGAAATCAATAAGTAATCGGAACTCTAATCAAAATTGCGATTTTTCTTTACAGTGAATGTTACTAGGAAATCAATAAGTAATCGGAACTCTAATCAAAATTGCGATTTTTCTTAACAGTGAATGTTGTTAGAAAATCTATAAGTAATCGGAATTCTGATGAAAATTGCGATTTTTCTGAACAGTGAATGTTGTTAGGAAATCAATAAGTAATCGGAACTCGAATCAAAATTGCGATTTTTCTTAACAGTGAATGTTGTTAGGAAATCAATAAGTAATCGGAATTCGAATCAAAATTGCGATTTTTCTTAACAGTGAATGTTGTTAGGAAATCAATAAGTAATCGGAATTCTAATCAAAATTACGATTTTTCTTAACAGTGAATGTTGTTAGAAAATCAATAAGTAATCGGAATTCTAATCAAAATTACGATTTTTCTTAACAGTGAATGTTGTTAGAAAATCAATAAGTAATCGGAATTCGAATCAAAATTGCGATTTTTCTTAACAGTGAATGTTGTTAGAAAATCTATAAGTAATCGGAATTCTGATGAAAATTGCGATTTTTCTTAACAGTGAATGTTGTTAGGAAATCAATAAGTAATCGGAATTCGAATCAAAATTACGATTTTTCTTAACAGTGAATGTTGTTAGGAAATCAATAAGTAATCGGAATTCTAATCAAAATTACGATTTTTCTTAACAGTGAATGTTGTTAGGAAATCAATAAGTAATCGGAACTCTGATCAAAATTGCGATTTTTCTTAACAGTGAATGTTGTTAGGAAATCAATAAGTAATCGGAACTCTGATCAAAATTGCGATTTTTCTTAACAGTGAATGTTGTTAGGAAATCAATAAGTAATCGTAACTCTGATCAAAATTGCGATTTTTCTTAACAGTGAATGTTGTTAGGAAATCAATAAGTAATCGGAACTCTAATCAAAATTGCGATTTTTCTTAACAGTGAATGTTGTTAGGAAATCAATAAGTAATCGGAATTCTAATCAAAATTACGATTTTTCTTAACAGTGAATGTTGTTAGGAAATCAATAAGTAATCGGAATTCTAATCAAAATTACGATTTTTCTTAACAGTGAATGTTGTTAGGAAATCAATAAGTAATCGGAATTCTAATCAAAATTGCGATTTTTCTTAACAGTGAATGTTGTTAGGAAATCAATAAGTAATCGGAACTCGAATCAAAATTGCGATTTTTCTTAACAGTGAATGTTGTTAGGAAATCAATAAGTAATCGGAATTCGAATCAAAATAGCGATTTTTTTAACAGTGAATGTTGTTAGGAAATCAATAAGTAATCGGAATTCGGATCAAAATTGCGATTTTTCTTAACAGTGAATGTTGTTAGGAAATCAATAAGTAATCGGAATTCGAATCAAAATTGCGATTTTTCTTAACAGTGAATGTTGTTAGGAAATCAATAAGTAATCGGAACTCTAATCAAAATTGCGATTTTTCTTAACAGTGAATGTTGTTAGAAAATCAATAAGTAATCGGAACTCTAATCAAAATTGCGATTTTTCTTAACAGTGAATGTTGTTAGAAAATCAATAAGTAATCGGAATTCTAATCAAAATTGCGATTTTTCTTAACAGTGAATGTTGTTAGGAAATTAATAAATAATCGGAATTCTAATCAAAATTGCGATTTTTCTTAACAGTGAATGTTGTTAGGAAATCAATAAGTAATCGGAATTCTAATCAAAATTACGATTTTTCTTAACAGTGAATGTTGTTAGAAAATCAATAAATAATCGGAATTCCGATTGAAATAACGATTATTTTACTAACAGTAGATAATGTTAAAAAATCAATAATGGGAATAGAAAGAATAAAAATGGCTCTCGGTTTTAGTATTTTACACGGATCGTTCTGTGATATAGTGCATCAGTAAATGCATTTTTTACTGATGCGGCATTAGTAGAGGATTTGCCCGCATTTTCAGTCGTGAAAAAAAAAAAAAGGATTTTAAACCAATCAGAGGACATTACACGAGCGAGGGTATTTGTACCACACCCATAAACAATGTCTCTTAGGTTTCTGCGATTGAATTTACCACACAGGCTTAAAAAAAAAATAAATAAATAAATAAAACATAGAATTATTTTTTCTTTTTTTTCTTCTTTTTTTTGCAAAATTTGGATATTATGAGTCTCCTCGGTGATATTAAGTTTCTTTTGTTTAATAGACAGTTGTAAGATGTGGACATGTATGTATTAGTGAATACACATATACATACACAATAAGATTGTGCATATATATATATATATATATATATATATATATATATATATATATATATATATATATATATATATATATATATATATATATATATATATATATATATACATACATATATATATATATATATATATATATATATATATATATATATATATATATTTATATATATATATATATATATTTATATATATATATATATATATATATATATATATATATATATGTATGTATCATAATCCCCGCCGGTCTGATATTATAGTCTTTGGGCGGTTCCGCCTGGGGCTCTGATCCCGAGGTCGTTAAGAGAATCCAGACTTTAATGTATTAATATATATGGCTTATTTGAAATATGAAAGAAACACGTTTAAATGTGCAAACAAAAATTTCATATGTATATATGTATATATGTGTATTTATATATTGTATATATTTATATATATATATATATATATATATATATATATATATATATATATATATATACATATATATATATATATATATATATATATATATATATATATATATATATATATATATATATATATATATATATATGTATATATATATATATATATATATATATATATATGGAAACAAAAGTTTGAGTAGAAATAAGGATTGGTGACCGAGTTATGGATGTTATAAAAAAGAATATTATATTTGTCACTTAGTTGGAGGAAGGATCAGAAAAGCGAAATTTTGACCTAGCGCTTTCGTATCGTCATTTTCATACTTCTTCAGTGTCAATTGGTACAAAATGTTTCATAGTCACTTCTGCGACAGCAGCAAAAAAGAAAAAATACCGTAACATAAATATTATTACACAGCTAGTTAAAAACACTTTAAAATAAATGTGTAATAATGTGTACTCAAGTTGAATTAAGAATAAAAACATAAAACAATTTTTTTTTCGAATCTTTTGTGTAACTGCGTTCTCTCAAAGTTTTCATAGTTTATATTGAAAAATTATGTGCCCTGATTTACCAGGGTGAGTAAATAGGAGATAAAAACAAGTTTTTGCAAATGGATATTTTAAAGTCGTATATCAAAATTATTCAAGGATATTATTTCCAAAATTTTACTTAAACTAAAAGTTACTCAAAATTTTAGATTTAACTTTCTTATCTTGTAACATATTATTATTATTATTATTATTATTATTATTATTATTATTATTATTATTATTATTATTATTATTATTATTATTATTAATTGCTAAGCTAAAACCCTAGTTGGAAAAGCAAGATGCTATAAGCCCAGGGGCTCCAACAGGGAAAATAGCCCAGTGAAGAAAAGAAACAGGGAAAAATAAAATATTTTAAGAACAGTAACCTTTAAATAAATATTTCCTATATAAATTTATGAACGACACCACGCAATATACCTGGCCATTAAGTTCAACATCTTGACGAGCCATACACACTATACAGTACACATAGCCATCAATATGCATTTTTCGTAAACCTATTACGAGGATGCATTATCCCGGGAGGATAAACCCATTACAGACATCTTTAAATCTTCAAGAGTTCAGCTGCATTGTTTACAGCCATAAGCAGCTCTTGAACCCCCCCCCCCTTCCCCATCACCCACTATGTGCAACCTGAACGGAGACTTGCCAGAATTGAATCTGTTCTCTGTAATTGTTCGTTTTGGAGGGCTGATGGTCTTCCTAATGGCGCCTAAGAGGATAATTGCTCGGCCAAATTCCCCGAGATTTCTGAAAAAAGCGATCGTTCCTCCCGTGTGAGGATCTTCATCTGATGCCAAGGCTTATTTTAGTTATGGCGGCAACCGACCTGGAATTTTGGTAAATGGGCAACGCCTGGAATCCTGGAATCCTTTGTAAAGGCGTTGAGTGGTCGATGATGGAGAAGCAAATTGACACCGACGGCCATTAGGGTTAAGGGATTAAACCGGCGTGTTTGCAGGAGGTGTTCCTGGAACAGATTCCAGGTCTTTATTTTCCTTTGCTGCGATGATGAAATCATTCCAGTTTGCTGAGGAGGAATTTTGCCTGATTCCAGGTCTTACATTTTGTTTCGTAGAGTTTACTTATACTTCTTTTTATATATTTCATGATGATGATGCAATGTAAAGAAGGGTAAAAAAGGTTTCGTTATCTTATAAAGAAAAACATTTTCTGATTATCACTTCCGCCAACGAAGTTGGGAGGAGGTTATGTTTTCTTTCCTGTGTTTTCATTTGTCTGTTTGTTTGTGAACAACTTCCTGGCCACAGTTTTACTCAAAGAGCAATGAAATTTTCTGGGATTATTTTTTATGTTGAGACGTGGACGTGATTCATTTTGAAGGTCCTAGATCAAAGGTCGAGGTCAAGGTCGAGCAAAAGGTCGACACAATCAACCCTGACCTTATCCCCAAGTTCGCACATGGATGTCACACAGACTTCGCATACTCGTACGGTCTAAATTGATTATGGGAAAGGCAAGCTGGTTTCGAGAAATGAGCTGCCATGGCGGAGGTCTGCACTCTCAGAATGCTTTTCTAGTTAATGCTGTCTTATATGATTTTACTCGAAATTCTCTTGCTTCTTGGAAATACATACAAACATACAAACCAACAAAGGGTCATTATAAAATTGAGAAGCAAAAAACATGAAAGTTGATGAAGTTAAATGGTTGGGACTGCATTTATTAGGACACAGAAGTTTTGTGATGAAATTGGATTGTGAATTATATAAATAAATTGAAATAGGACAAAATGAAGTTAGGTTTCTATCATATGAAGATTGGAGTGATTAATTCCTAAAAGCAACTCATGGGACATAGGAGCTCCAGACTTTGAAAAAAAAAAAAAAAAAAAAAAAAAAAAAAAAAAAAAAAAAAAAAAGTATATGGAAGCAATAGTTGGGGAAGTAATAAGGATTGGTGAGCGAGATATACTGTAAATGTTGTAGACAAAATTATAGTATTTGTCACTATGCTGGAGGAAGTAAAAAAAAAAAAAAAAAAAAAAAAAAAAAAAAAAAAAAAAAAAAAAAAAAAGAGGGAAATTTTGACCAAGCGCTTTCGTACGCTGTGGTACAAAAAGTTACGAACAGTTTCATAGTCACCTGTAACAAAGAAATCTTACAATGAACTAAATATCATTACGCAGCTAGTTAAAAACCATTAAAATAAGTGTGTAATTATGTGTACTCAAGTTAAATTAAGAATAAAAACATAATACTATTTTTTTTTTCAAATCTTTTGTGTAAGTGCGTTCTCTCAAATGTGGTCGATTGGCTGACGTCAGCATCACGACGAAACTATGAACGACACTGCAGAGTATATCTGGCCATTAACATCAACATCTCGACGAGCTATACACACTCACTATACAGTACACATAGCCATCAATATGCATTTTTCGTAAACCTATTACGAGT
>NC_090735.1:7380617-7383117 GCF_036898095.1 Palaemon carinicauda
AAAAAATCTGAAATCAGAGGGATACTCTTTAAGTCTTCAAAAGAAACTGAAATCAGAGGACCCATATTCAAGTCTTCAAAAGAATCTGAAATCAGAGGGCTCTTTAAGTCTTCCAAAGAATCTGAAATCAGGGGGCTCACCTTTAAGTCTTCAAAAGAATCTGAAATCATTGGGCTCCTCTTTAAGTCTTCAAAAGGATCTGAAATCAGAGGGCTCTTCTTTAAATCTTCAAAAAAATCTGAAATCAGAGGGCCCTTCTTTAAGTCTTAAAAGAATCTGAAATCATTGGGCTCCTCTTTAAGTCTTCAAAAGAAACTGAAATCAGAGGGCCCATCTTTAAGTCTTCAAAAGAATCTGAAATCAGAGGACTCTTCTTTAAATCTTCAAAAAAATCTGAAATCAGAGGGCCCTTCTTTTAGTCTTCAAAAGAATCTGAAATCAGAGGGCTCTTCTTTAAGTCTTAAAAGAATCTGAAATCATTGGGCTCCTTTTTAAGTCTTCAAAAGAAACTGAAATCAGAGGGCCCATCTTTAAGTCTTCAAAAGAATCTGAAATCCGAGGGCCTTTCTTTAAGTCTTAGAAGAATCTCAAATCATTGGGCTCCTATTTAAGTCTTCAAAAGAAACTGAAATCAGAAGGCCCTTCTCCAAGTCTTCAAAAGAATCTGAAATCAGAAGGCTCCTCTTTAAGTCATCAAAAGAATCTGAAATCAGAAGGCCCTTCTTCAAGTCTTCAAAAGAATCTGAAATCAGAGGGCTCCTCTTTAAGTCTTCAAAAGAATCTGAAATCCGAGGGCCTTTCTTTAAGTCTTAGAAGAATCTCAAATCATTGGGCTCCTCTTTAAGTCTTCAAAAGAAACTGAAATCAGAAGGCCCTTCTTCAAGTCTTCAAAAAAATCTGAAATCAGAGGGCCCATCTTTAAGTCATCAAAAGAATCTGAAATCAGAAGGCCCTACTTCAAGTCTTCAAAAGAATTTGAAATCAAAGGGTTCTTCTTTAAGTCTTCAAAACAATCTGAAATCAGAGGGAAACTCTTTAAGTCTTCAAAAGAAACTGAAATCAGAGGACCAAGAAATAATCTTACTAACAACGTCGCCCGCCAGGTGGAAACGTAATTATTGTAATTATCATTAATAACAATGAAATATAAGCAAAATCTATAGCTGTAAATAATGTCATAATTTTGCCTAATTTTCTGCATCGTTTTCCTTGCAAAGAAAAGCTAAGCGATTTATTATGGCAATTAAAAGAACTTAGCAATCCATCACTGGAGTGTATTTATGGTTCGAAATGACTCGTAATGCGAATTTCCTCATATTTGCAAAATATTTCTTCTAATAGTATTTCTTATACAAAAAAAAAAAAAAAAAAAACAATTAGCTTTACTCGTCTTACTGTCAATGAATACGCTCTCGGTTATATAATGGAATATTCTTCATAAAGGTTGTTCTTCCCAAAAAAAAAGAGAGAAAATAGAATGAACTCTACATGCAGTACGTTACTAATGATACGTTTAGAAGCTCGATCGTGTCTTGTAGTGTATGTAACCTTACCATCTATATGGGCTAAAGAAGGGGTGTTTGAGGAAGCCTATAGGTCTACTTGTTGAGTTATCAGCAGTCATTGCCTCGCCCTCCCTGGTCCAGGCTTGAGTGGAGAGGAGTCTTGGGCTCTGATCAAAAGTATATATGGTCAGTCTTTAGGGCATTGTCACGGTCCCTTGCTTCTGTCATTCATGATCTGCCTTTAGAACCTTTAAAAACTTTGGGGTCTATGATCTTGAGTCTACAAGTCCCGGCTGCATTTCTGTACAGTCTAACTACGTGCGTATGTGTGTGTGTTTAAAAACTCAGATGGAATTTCCATTATAAAGATTGTTCTTTCTAAAAAGAGAGAAAATAAGATGAACTGTACACACCGCAGGTTACCAATAATACATTCAGAAACGAGAAATCTTAGATAGCAATGTTTTCTCTCAGGAACAACTAAAATGGTTTCGATGGAGAAGAAACCCAATTTGTTTCCTGCTATGCAAATGATGAATGTCTCAGCGTGATGGCAGTTGAGACGGCCGCGTCTATTTCCCGGGAGATGAGAGCTTTTCATTCCATGGCTAAATTTAAGCTGAGAACCATACAAGTCGGGATCCCCGGGGAAATGAACCTGTTTTGACAGAGATAAAGGAATCTTCCTAAAGGGAAAGACCCAATTTTATCCAAGATAAAAAGATCTCTTTCCCAGTCGTCACACATGACAGTTTTCCTTATTTCCTTATTTTCCCATTATAAATAAGGTGCAATGAAGTTGGAAATATGAAATAGGGTTCGATAAAGTTGCAAATGTGAAATAGGGTTCGATAAAGTTACAAATGTGAAATTAGATTCGATAAAGTTGCAAATATGAAATTAGGTTCAATACAATTGCAAATGTGAAATAAGTTTCGATAAAGTTGCAAATGTGAAATCAGGTTCAATAAAGTTGCAAATGTGAAATTAGGTTC
>NC_090735.1:7388117-7403117 GCF_036898095.1 Palaemon carinicauda
GAGAACTCTAACCCAAGACAGTGGGAGACCATAGTACCGAGGCTATGGCACTACCCAAGACTAAAGAACAATGTCTGTCGTTCTGCTGGACGGGAGATCGAGTCCTGCTCAAACTCGATAGTTTCTTGTAGTATCTGCAACCTCACTATCCTTGAGAGCTAAGGATGGGAGATGTGGTGGAACCTAGAGATCTACCTACTGAGTCATCATCAGCCATTGCCTGGCCCTCCCTGGCCATATCTTGCGTGGAGAGGGGCCTTGGCGCTGATCATATGATTATATGGTCAGTCATAAGGTCCTATTAGAGCCTCTGCAATTCACGAGTGGCATTTAAACCTTCAAAGCTTTAGAATGATCGCGCATGAATTATTAAAGCCTTTTAAAGGCTAGGACTCAATTATCCTGGCTTTTAAAGGATTGAAACCCTCTTTTGTACAAGCCCCGAAAGGCTTATGACGAAGGACTAACCCGGGAGACTGCAATACTGTATTGATTTGTCTCTAAGTTCAGCGTTATCTGGTCTGTTGCCTCTAAGCATGCATTGCATGATATTATGTGTTCGCGTGAGAGCTTTTTATGCGCATTTCGCATGAATTCTGTTATGTAGGTTTGCTTGATACTTCGAGGTGAAAACTATCATAATTACTTCTCTTTTAGTTTATTTATTTCCTTATTTCCTTTCCTCGTTTGCCTATTTTTTCTCTGTTAGAGCCCTTGGGCTTATAGCAACTTGCTTTTCCAACTAGGTTTGTTGCTTAGCTAGTAATAATAATAATAATGATAATAATAATAATAATAAAAATAATAATAATAATAAAAATAATAATAATAATATTAACAATAATAATAATATTAACAATAATAATAATAATAATAATGATGATAATGATAATGATAATGGTAATGATAATGATAATAATAACAATAATAACAATACTAATAACAACAACAACAGTAACAATAATAATAATAACAATAATGATAATAATGACAACAACAATAATAATAATAATAATAATAATAATAATAATAATAATAATAATGTGTTACAGATATTCATATGGCTATGATAAGAAATGCTTACTCATATATTTTTACCATGTTCCTCTCTGTTCTGTAAAACTGCAATAGTTGATAACGTGTTGCTTATAGAAATTAATATTTCTGCATGAAAATATAATAGATTTTACGAAAAAGAAGATTAGAGATAAGTCATATCACCCTTCGTCTATGTTTATATATAAAAAATATTGTTATCAAGAACATATAACAAGAGATTTATTGATTGATGTAGTCTTTTCTTGCATCCTGAAATCGAAGGTTCAGAGAAACGTGTACGAAAGAGATAAGGAATGATATTAAATATATTTAGAATTATCAGGATGTTTATAATTTGCGAAATCGAACGCTTGTGGGACACAGTAAATATATTTTATGGTAACGTCATCATTATTATTATTATTATTATTATTATTATTATTATTATTATTATTATTATTATTATTATTATTATTATTATTATTATAATTTACTCTTATTATTATTATCATTATCATTATTATTAGCTAAGTCACAACCTTAGTTGGAATAACAGGATGCTATAAGCCCAAGGACCCCAACAGGGAAAATAGCCCAGTGAGGAAAAGAAATAAGGAAATGAATAAACTGTATGAAAAGAAATGAACAATCAAAATAAAACATTTCAAGAACATTTAAGATTTTTCTCACCTTAGGAGGCCCATAAATTATATAAATTATATGAATTATATATATAAATCATATATTCCTTCAATATTGAAATGATATCTTCTCTACTCGTCTCTGACGTATTTTATTTCATGATTCTACAGCAGAGATTTAAAGTTTAAAGTTCGCTCATGAATGGCAGAGGGAAAGGACAGTGATATATTGCCCTATCAAGCAGTACAATGCTTAGAGACTGATATACATATGATCAGCGCTCATACCGCCTCTCCACAGAAGCTAGGACCAAGGTGGGCTAGGCAATGGCTTCTGATGACTCAGCAAATAGACTTATAGGCTACCCCCGCCCTTCCCACATCCTTAGCTCACAAGGATGGTGAGGTTGCAGCGACCAAAGAAACTAATTAGTTTGAGCGGAACTCGAACCCCAGTCTGGCATTCACCAGTCAAGGACCTTATCACATCCTTATATAACCTATTCCATCTTAAACACAGGAAAGCTATCACCTTTAGTAGAGAGAGAGAGAGAGAGAGAGAGAGAGAGAGAGAGAGAGAGAGAGAGAGAGATTATGCTAATAGCACCAAAGGCCTTTGATTAATCCCATAAGATAACAGTGAGAGATGAGCTGTTGGGGGGGGTGAGGGGGTGAGTTTCAACGTGTAATTATAATTCAAGTAACAATGTTGGCCAAACATTTGTTAACATAAGAACGATGGCAACGCATTGCGTGGAAATTAGGAAAGGTCCACATTTATGGATATCCGTCAGGATGTATCAACATCTTCAACATCATTTCAGATAAGATCAGAAAAATCCTTAATAATTCTGTCTTGGGTTAGAGTTCACTTGCCTGAGGGTACACTCAGGCACACTATTCTGTCTTATTTCTATTCCTCTTGTTTTTTTTTTTCTTGTTTTTTTTTTGATGTTTTTATAACTTATGCATGCAAGATTTATTCTAATATGTTACTGCTCTTAGCATATTTAATTTAGATTATTCATTTATTCTCTTGTAGTTAATTTATTTCCGTATTTGCTTTCGTCACTACGTTATTTTTCCTTGTTGGAGCCCTTGGGTTTATAGCATCTTGCTTTTCCAACAATGGTTGTAGCTTAGCTAATAATAATAATAATAATAATAATAATAATAATAATAATAATAATAATAATAATAATAATAATAATATAGCATCTTGCTTTTCTAACTAAGGTTGTAGCTTAGATAATAATAATAATAATAATAATAATAATAATAATAATAATAATATAGCATCCTGCTTTTCTAACTAAGGTTGTAGCTTAGCTAATAATAATAATAATAATAATAATAATAATAATAATAATAATAATAATAATAATAATAATAATAATAATAATAATAATAATAATCTTCTTCTTTGTCTACACCTTTTTCCATTTCTATGTGGGGTCGATAACAACAACAACAACAACAACATCAATAATAATAATAATAATAATAATAATAATAATAATAATAATAATGACACCAACAATAGAAATAATAATAATAATAATAATAATCTTCTTCTTTGTCTACATCTTTTTCCATTTCTATGTGGGGTCGATAACAACAACAACAACAACAACAACAACAACATCAATAATAATAATAATAATAATAATAATAATAATAATAATAATAATAATAATAATAATAATAATAATAATAATGATAATAATAATAATGACACCAACAATAGAAATCATAATAATAATAATAATAATAATGACACCAACAACAGAAATAATAATAATAATAATAATAATAATAATAATAATAATAATAATAATAATAATATTAATAATAATACTTCAAATGCAATATTTCCTCTCTTTCACATAAAGCATCGGCGGAGAGCTGATACTTGAGGGTAACAATAGACCGAAGTTTTCAATCGAACAGAGATAAAATGCCATTATTTTTATGATGGGAAAAGCTAATTATTCATCTGCATCATATATAAACTCTAATGCAAGAGAAGAATTTATCATTTTTTTGTTTGCCGGGTATAGAGAATTTTCTTATTTCATATTGATATTCTATGTTTTATCAAATTAAATCAGAATATCATGTGAAAATTTTCTTAGGTTATGAAAAAAAAAAAAAAAAAATTTCCAGGTATAGAGAATTAATTTTTTCATGTATTCTATGTTTTATCAAATTAAATCAGAATATCATGTGAAAATGTTCTTAGGTTATGAAGAAAAAATTTATTTTTTTGTTTTCCAGGTATAGAGAATTAATTTTTTCATATATTCTATGTTTTATCAAATTAGATCAGAATATCACGTAAAAATGTTCTTTGGTTATGAAAAAAAGAAGAATTTATATTTTTTTTTTTTTCAGGGTATAAAGAATTTTCTTATTTCATGTTGATGTTCTATGTTTCATCGAATTAGATCAGAATATCATGTAAAAATGTTCTTTGGTTATTAGAAAAAATATCTAATTAAAAAATTCCGTAAATGAAATCTGCGCTGTAGGAAGTGCACCATTAGGAGGAATAAAAATAGAAGGTTGTTTGTTGAGATAACTGGAAAAGAGGATCTCATATTTTTTTTCGGAAACTGATTTTTATTCCCAAGGACTTTCCATTAACCTCCATCAAAACAAGGATATTTCCAAATGCGTCCTTGTTCATACGATTTTTAGCATAAATTTAGGTATGGATTGAAAAGAACCGATAGCCTGGGATATAAAGGTAGTGGTTTCAAATGCGCTACCTATAAAACCTTTACTACTCTGTTAAAAAAAAAAAAAAAAAAAAAAAAAAAAAAAAAAAAAAAAAAAACGTAATATTATTCGGAAATTCTCCGTAAAAATATACTGTGCTCAGCCGTATTTCAGTAAAATATAGGCGACCGTAATTTTTACCCTACTTTGTTTTTTATCTTTTACGGGTTGGTTACAGTCATATCATTCCTCAACGTCAATACATCCGTTTTTAAAACGGTAAATGCCTGGCAACATTTATTCCATGATTTTTACCGGTTTTTTTTTTTTTTTTTTTTTTTTTTTTTTTGGGGGGGGTGTTTGAGGCAAATTCTTAACAGTGTATGTTGATTTATGATCAGAAAATTAAAGCGCTAAGACAGTCCTAGTATTAATGATTCTTTCTACATTCTAATACTTGTATTTTATACTATCCATGAATGAAAGAGAGTCAATTTCAATTTCATCGCTGATAGATTTTCTATCCTCCAACAGATACAATCACAGAGTTATTTGTAGACTGAAAAGATCGACTATGCAGGAATTGCTAAGTGAACTAAATTTAGTTATAGAAAAGGTCGACCGAAGTTTGTCCAACATAATGTTAATTTTGATTTTAAGGTTTCTTCGTGTTTGAAAGTTATAATCAAATAACTTCCTTGACTTATCGTAATGATCATGAAATTTGCATGCAATCACTAAAGAAGTAAAAGACATAAAGGCTTAAAGACCACTCATGAATGGTAGAGGCAATGGACAGTGACATTGCCCTATCAAACAGGACAATGCCCTAGAGACTGATCATATATAGGCCTACATTTGATCAGCGCCCAAGCTCCCTCTCCACCTAACCTAGAACCAAGGAGAGCCAGGCAATGGCTGTATACGACTCAGCACATCGACATATAGGCTCCCCAACCACCACCATTCTTAGCCCACAAGGATGGTGAGGTTGCAGCAACTAAAGAAACTAACGAGTTTGAGCGGGGATCGAACCTCAGTCTAGTGATCACCTGTATGGGAGGTTACCACATAGGCCACCAAAACCCTAAAGCACGCTTTTTTTTTTCAGAACATCTAAATTTCTAACCTTTTAATCACTGGCAGGGGTTCTTAACCTGGGGTATGCGTACCCCAAAGAGCACGTGAGAGGAACTTTGGTGATAGGTGACAGTTTTTCTGAAAGTGCAAACTATCTCCTCAAGCGATATTTTTCCAACTGTCGCCCGGAACTTTCTGATAAAGACCAGACCTATTTTGAGAGAAAGGCACTTGTTCTCAAGCGTATCAGACTTGATCATAGTTGTCAGGTACATAAACAAAATGAAGCTAGCTTCCATTGGTTGGTCTGAGAGTTTCAAAATATAAAAAAGCCCCAAACAAAAGTTTAAACTTTTTTCTTGCCTTGCTGCAAAGGTATTGTTTGGTTGCTTCTTCTGGGAGAAAGCTGTAGCAGGAGTTGAGCATCTTGCCATTGACAAATAATGCTGTGCATCGAAGAATATACGACTTATAAGAGGATATCAAGCATCAAGATCTTGAGGAAATCTAGGAAGATCCTTTAGGTATATTTGCAATTCAACTTGATGAATCAAATGATATATCTTCTTGTGCCCAGCAACTTTCCTGCACGAGGTATATAAAAGACTCAGACTTGAAATAAGAGTTTTTGTTCTGTCTTTTGCGTCAGAAATTCAATTTTGAGGAGGAGTCACTCCTTTTCATACAGCAGTAGGATGGCTATCGATGGGTAACCTAGCGGTTCGAGTTGTGACACTGGAGGAGGAGGTAAAGGTAATCTTTGACAGAAATGATGAAGCACAAGGAAGGAAGTTTGTGAACAAGCTTTCAGACATCAAGTGAATCACAAAGCTGGCTTATCCCAATGAGATATTGTCTTGCATCAACGCAGTCAGCGGATCACTTCAAGGTTACTCGACAACTGAGGTTCAATTCTTTTAACAAGCTGTGAACTTTTCAAGTGAAACTCAAGCTTTGGCAAGAAACATTCGCAGCGGGTTGGTATGATATTTTTGAGAAAGTGAGCGGCAGCTTGTCACCTCTGTGTAAAAATGATGTGGATGAGGTCAGTAGTCTCATACAGAAGCACTTGGCCTCTCTCAGTCAAGAGTGATATATATTTTCTTGATAAGACAGACTTAGATTGTTAACTCATTCGAAAGCCATTGAAGATGGCCCGTAGATCCCTTCCAGATAGATTAAGAGAAGAATATGTTGACTTTGTCAATGACTCCGCTGCAAAACATTCTTTGATAGTTTGTCATTGACCAAATTCTGATAAACAATGGAATTTATCGTAAATCAGTCAGTTAACCTCTTCTTGGACAAGCATATTTTTCCGTAAACCAGGCATAAATCCTGTTTGGGATATTGACCATCTAGTTAAAACTATCCTTACGTATTTACTCTAGCAGCACACACAATTTTAACAAATCACCAAGAAACACATTTATTTATACTATGTTAAGTTTTCAGATTTACTATAATCAATGGTGGTGTAGAAGTGCAGAGAGATGGAGTAATTGATTGGAAATGTTTTCTCTAAAACAAGGTTAAGCAGACAGGATCACTGAGCTCTGTGCCTGTGATTTGAGTCTTTTGGAAGCGTTGTAAACGTTGTAGAGGCTATGCTATGAGTGCATGTGGTGTTGTGGCCAGGGATTTGAGTCTTTTGGAAGCGTTGTAAACGCTGTAGAGGCTATGCTATGAGTGCATGTAGTGTTGTGGCCAGGGATTTGAGTCTTTTGGAAGCGTTGTAAACGTTGTAGAGGCTATGCTATGAGTGCATGTGGTGTTGTAGCCAGGGATTTGAGTCTTTTGGAAGCGTTGTAAACGTTGTAGAGGCTATGCTATGAGTGCATGTGGTGTTATGGCCAGGGATTTGAGTCTTTTGGAAGCGTTATAAACGTTGTAGAGGCTATGCTATGAGTGCATGTGGTGTTGTGGCCATGGATTTGAGTCTTTTAGAAGCGTTGTAAACGTTGTAGAGGCTATGCTATGAGTGCATGTGGTGTTGTGGCCATGGATTTGAGTCTTTTGGAAGCGTTGTAAACGTTGTAGAGGCTATGCTATGAGTGCATGTGGTGTTGTGGCCAGGGATTTGAGTCTTTTGGAAGCGTTCTAAACGTTGTAGAGGCTATGCTATGAGTGCATGTGGTGTTGTGGCCAGGGATTTGAGTCTTTTGGAAGCGTTGTAAACGTTGTAGAGGCTATGCTATGAGTGCATGTGGTGCTGTAGCCAGGGATTTGAGTCTTTTGGAAGCATTGTAAACGTTATAGAGGCTATGCTATGAGTGCATGTGGTGTTGTGGCCAGGGATTTGAGTCTTTTGGAAGCATTGTAAACGTTGTAGAGGCTATGCTATGAGTGCATGTGGTGTTGTGGCCAGGGATTTGAGTCTTTTGGAAGCGTTGTAAACGTTGTAGAGGCTATGCTATGAGTGCATGTGGTGTTGCTATGAGTGCGTGTGGTGTTGTGGCCAGGGATTTGAGTCTTTTGGAAGCGTTGTAAACGTTGTAGAGGCTATGCTATGAGTGCATGTGGTGTTATAGCCAGGGATTTGAGTCTTTTGGAAGCGTTGTAAACGTTGTAGAGGCTATGCTATGAGTGCATGTGGTGTTATGGCCAGGGATTTGAGTCTTTTGGAAGCGTTATAAACGTTGTAGAGGCTATGCTATGAGTGCATGTGGTGTTGTGGCCATGGATTTGAGTCTTTTGGAAGCGTTGTAAACGTTGTAGAGGCTATGCTATGAGTGCATGTGGTGTTGTGGCCAGGGATTTGAGTCTTTTGGAAGCGTTGTAAACGTTGTAGAGGCTATGCTATGAGTGCATGTAGTGTTGTGGCCAGGGATTTGAGTCTTTTGGAAGCGTTGTAAACGTTGTAGAGGCTATGCTATGAGTGCATGTGGTGTTGTGGCCAGGGATTTGAGTCTTTTGGAAGCGTTGTAAACGTTGTAGAGGCTATGCTATGAGTGCATGTGGTGTTGTGGCCAGGGAATTGAGTCTTTTGGAAGCATTGTAAACGTTGTAGAGGCTATGCTATGAGTACATGTGGTGTTGTGGCCAGGGATTTGAGTCTTTTGGAAGCGTTGTAAACGTTGTAGAGGCTATGCTATGAGTGCATGTGGTGTTGTGGCCAGGGATTTGAGTCTTTTGGAAGCGTTGTAAACGTTGTAGAGGCTATGCTATGAGTGCATGTGGTGTTGTGGCCAGGGATTTGAGTCTTTTGGAAGTGTTGTAAACATTGTAGAGGCTAGGCTATGAGTGCATGTGGTGTTGCTATGAGTGCGTGTGGTGTTGTGGCCAGGGATTTGAGTCTTTTGGAAGCGTTGTAAACGTTGTAGAGGCTATGCTATGAGTGCATGTGGTGTTGTGGCCAGGGATTTGAGTCTTTTGGAAGCGTTGTAAACGCTGTAGAGGCTATGCTATGAGTGCATGTGGTGTTGTGGCCAGGGATTTGAGTCTTTTGGAAGCGTTGTAAACGCTGTAGAGGCTATGCTATGAGTGCATTTGGTGTTGTAGCCAGGGATTTGAGTCTTTTGGAAGCGTTGTAAACGTTGTAGAGGCTAGGCTATGAGTGCATGTGGTGTTGTAGCCAGGGATTTGAGTCTTTTGGAAGCGTTGTAAACGTTGTAGAGGCTATGCTATGAGTGCATGTGGTGTTGTAGCCAGGGATTTGAGTCTTTTGGAAGCGTTGTAAACGCTGTAGAGGCTATGCTATGAGTGCATGTGGTGTTGTGGCCAGGGATTTGAGACTTTTGGAAGCGTTGTAAACGCTGTAGAGGCTATGCTATGAGTGCATGTGGTGTTGTAGCCAGGGATTTGAGTCTTTTGGAAGCGTTTTAAACGTTGTAGAGGCTATGCTATGAGTGCATGTGGTGTTGTAGCCAGGGATTTGAGTCTTTTGGAAGCGTTGTAAACGTTGTAGAGGCTATGCTATGAGTGCATGTGGTGTTGCTATGAGTGCATGTGGTGTTGTGGCCAGGGATTTGAGTCTTTTGGAAGCGTTGTAAACGTTGTAGAGGCTATGCTATGAGTGCATGTGGTGTTGTGGCCAGGGATTTGAGACTTTTGGAAGCGTTGTAAACGTTGTAGAGGCTATGCTATGAGTGCATGTGGTGTTGTGGCCATGGATTTGAGTCTTTTGGAAGCGTTGTAAACGTTGTAGAGGCTATGCTATGAGTGCATGTGGTGTTTTGGCCAGGGATTTGAGACTTTTGGAAGCGTTGTAAACGTTGTAGAGGCTATGCTCTGAGTGCATGTGGTGTTGTAGCCAGGGATTTGAGTCTTTTGGAAGCGTTGTAAACGTTGTAGAGGCTATGCTATGAGTACATGTGGTGTTGTAGCCAGGGATTTGAGTCTTTTGGAAGCGTTGTAAACGTTGTAGAGGCTATGCTATGATTGCATGTGGTGTTGCTATGAGTGCATGTGGTGTTGTGGCCAGGGATTTGAGTCTTTTGGAAGCGTTGTAAACGTTGTAGAGGCTATGCTATGAGTGCATGTGGTGTTGTGGCCAGGGATTTGAGACTTTTGGAAGCGTTGTAAACGTTGTAGAAGCTATGCTATGAGTGCATGTGGTGTTGTGGCCAGGGATTTGAGTCTTTTGGAAGCGTTGTAAACGTTGTAGAGGCTATGCTATGAGTGCATGTGGTGTTGTGGCCAGGGATTTGAGTCTTTTGGAAGCGTTGTAAGCGTTGTAGAGGCTATGCTATGAGTGCATGTGGTGTTGTGGCCAGGGAATTGAGTCTTTTGGAAGCATTGTAAACGTTGTAGAGGCTATGCTATGAGTACATGTGGTGTTGTGGCCAGGGATTTGAGTCTTTTGGAAGCATTGTAAACGTTGTAGAGGCTATGCTATGAGGGCATGTGGTGTTGTGGCCAGGGATTTGAGTCTTTTGGAAGCATTGTAAACGTTGTAGAGGCTATGCTATGAGTGCATGTGGTGTTTTGGCCAGGGATTTGAGTCTTTTGGAAGCGTTGTAAACGTTGTAGAGGCTATGCTATGAGTGCATGTGGTGTTGCTATGAGTGCGTGTGGTGTTGTGGCCAGGGATTTGAGTCTTTTGGAAGCGTTGTAAACGTTGTAGAGGCTATGCTATGAGTGCATGTGGTGTTGTAGCCAGGGATTTGAATCTTTTGGAAGCGTTGTAAACGTTGTAGAGGCTATGCTATGAGTGCATGTGGTGTTATGGCCAGGGATTTGAGTCTTTTGGAAGCGTTATAAACGTTGTAGAGGCTATGCTATGAGTGCATGTGGTGTTGTGGCCATGGATTTGAGTCTTTTGGAAGCGTTGTAAACATTGTAGAGGCTATGCTATGAGTGCATGTGGTGTTGTGGCCAGGGATTTGAGTCTTTTGGAAGCGTTCTAAACGTTGTAGAGGCTATGCTATGAGTGCATGTGGTGTTGTAGCCAGGGATTTGAGTCTTCTGGACCTCCACGCATGTGCTGTAGGTCGATGGAACTGGCTTAGCAGATGCTTGAAAAATGTTCCTATTGCCTGAAAACATTATGGTTGTACTTCACATTGGCTGCGGTCATTAGACTTGTAAAGATGGTAAAAAAAAAAAAAAAATTATGGTAGGCGGGTTACTTACCTGCTAAATGATTAAATTGCATTAATTATATTCCTTCTCAGCCAAAGTATTTGATATTTCATATAGAATATAATAAATTTACTGTATGCTCTATTACACTGTTAAAAATCTGCGTAAAAAGAGTTAAAAACCTGGAATAAAAGTTGCCAGGCATTTACCCTTTTAAAAACGTATATATTGACGTGAAGGAATAATATTACGGTCACCAACCCGTAAAAGATAATAACAAAGTAGGGTGAAAATTACGGTCGCCTGTATTTTACAGAAATATGTCTGATAACAGTATAATTCTACGGAGAATTGCCGATTAAAACTACGATTTTTTAAAGCGTGTGACAGTCTTGTTCCACTGATAAAACTATTTATAAATCCAATGGAATTTAAAGGTGCTTACTAATAATACATCTCGTTACCTTTTCATAATCCTACTGTAATATATCATGTAATAATTAAATTTCTATGAATGTTTACAAGTTATTCAAGTTGGAATTATTTATGCATTATCTAATTTTCATAGCAATCCGATTATTATGTCTTTTAATCAAGTCTCATAAGACTATGTCAGTTTTTCCAAACCACTATTTGATAATTCATGAAAGCTGCTGAATTCGCTTTTATTCTTTGCATAAAAGAGTTACTTGGAGCGAAAAAAAAATTATTTAGAGTATTTAGGAGAGCGAGAAACTTCAAGACCTAATATTTTGATATTCATTTTCATTTCAAAAACTTCTACTTTTTATATATTTTGTGATAGATTATTCATAACTGATTGGTAACGTCTCTGCCTGGTGTTTGCCGGTCGGGGGTTCGAGTCGCGCTTAGTCTCGTTAGTGCCATTAGTGTCTGCAACCTTACCATCCTTGTGAGCTAAAGTTGGGGGGGTTTGGGGAGCCTATAGGTCTATCTACTGAGTCATCAGTAGCCACTGCCTGTCCCTCCCTGATCCTAGCTTGGGTGGAGAGGAGGCTTGGACGCTGATCATATAATATATGGTCAGTCTCTTAGGGCATTGTCCTGATTGCTAGGGCAATGTCACTGTCCCTTGCCTCTGCCATTCATGAGCAACCTTTAAACCTTTAAAAGGGGATTATGTAAGAAAAAGTACGGTGAATCATTCGTGGTGGAATCTCAACGTAAAGAATTTGAATGAGAAAACTATATTAAAAGAAATGCTATAATTCCAACGTTCTGTAAATAATTGTCATTGGTGTTTACAATAGAGGAAAAGCCATTTAAATGAGTAAAAGATCCATATTTACTATCTTAATGAAGCTCACAGTAGAACATCAATCATTTTGAAAGGCCATCGATTCCAAAAAATTCCAAGATTCCAGGAAGAGAAATCTAAAGTAATAATTTTTCTGCAAACTCCTCCTGACAAGCCACTGAATCAGTCAGTAAGTGTAAAAGAGCAAATTCATCACTGTTAAGAATTTCCATTAAAGAAAAAATAAAACGTTAAATGCCTGACAACATTGATTCCAGGATTTTTACCGTTTTAAAAACTGATATATTGACGTTAAGGAGTGATATTACTGTCACCAACCCGTAAAAGATAATAACAAAGTTTTACTGAAATACGGCTGAGAACAGTATATTTTTACGAAGAATATCCGATTAAAATTATGCTTTTTTAACAGTGTTTATTAAGTCAGAGGATAGAAAACACGATCATTTTGACGTTGAATACAAGACAAAGCGTCGAGATATGCTGTTGAGTCGAGTGCTCAAGACAAATAAGCTGAGTAATTGATCTCCTGTTTAAAGTTTTTATAGTTTATAAAAGAAATATTTATTTTGGTGTTGTTACTGTTCTTAAAATATTTTATTTTTCCTTTGTTTCCTTTCCTCACTGAGCTATTTTCCCTGTTGGAGCCCCTAGGCTTATAGCATCCTGCTTTTCCAACTAGGGTTGTAGCTTAGCAAGTAATAATAATAATAATAATAATAATAATAATAATAATAATAATAATAATAATAATAATAATAAAGGCTTAAAGGACACTCATGAATGACAGAGGCAAGGGACAGTGACATTGCTCTATCTACCAACATGCCCAAGAGACTGACCATATATACATATGATCATCGACCAATCCCTCTTTCCACCCAAGCTATGACCAGAGAAGACCAGACAATGGCTGCTGATGACTCAGCTGATAGACGCATAAGCCCCTCTCCATAAAAGCTAGGACCAGAGAGGGACCAGGCAGTGGCTGCTGAGGACTAATTACGTAGCCCATAAGCCCTTCTCCACCCAAGCTATGACCAGAGAAGGCCAGGCAATGGCTGCTGATGACTTAGCAGGTAGACGCATAAGCCCCTCTCCATAAAAGCTAGGACCAGGGGGGACCAGGCAATGGCTGCTAATGACTCAGCAGGTAGACCCATAGGCTCCCACAAAGCGCCCCCTCACAATGATGGTGAGATTGCAGACATTAAAAGAAACTATAGAGCTTGAGTGAGACTCGAACCGCAGTCTGGCAATCGCTATGCAAGGACGTTTACAATAAGCCTCCACAACCACAACCAAAAATTGAGGTTATCTATTTGCCATTCAAGAAAAGCTACAATAAAAGATTTATCCAAAATGAAATTGTCCTCATAAATACTGATTTTCAGGAACTGTGCCTCAGACAAATTCTTTTCTTTAGCAATATCTATTTCCCTTTTTGTTTGTTGTTTTATATGAAATTTTACAAGAGCAAGAAAATTTCAGGAACTGTGCCTCGGACAAATTCTTTTCTTTAGCACTATCTATTTTCCTCTTTGTTTGTTGTTTTATATGAAATTTTACAAGAGCAAGAAAATTTCAGGAACTGTGCCTCGGACAAATTCTTTTCTTTAGCAATATCTATTTTCCTTTTTGTTTGTTGTTTTATATGAAATTTTACAAGAGCAAGAAAATTTCAGGAACTATGCCTCGGACAAATTCTTTTCTTTAGCAATATCTATTTTCATTTTTTTTTTTTTTTATGAAATTTTACAAGAGCAAGAAAATACAAAGTGTTTTTTTTTCATGCATGACGTCAATAGTTTATAGTTCCCTGTATGGATGAATGCCTCAATCGTTCTCGAATCGATGGAAATTCCAAGCAAATCTTCAGGATGTTAGCAACAAAAGCATCGGTAGAATTAATTTTCACATTATTCTGCAAATAAACTGAATTTTCACAAATATAGGTAAAAATTGAGGGGCACTCAATAGAGCGCAGACCTCCACGGCAGTTGCTTATTTCTCGACCTTTTGCTCGACCTTCACCTTGACTTTTGACTTAAACATTTATTAATTGGCGCGGATTTTCATACACTCTAATATGAACCAAGTTTGAAGTCTCTGTGACAACGATGTCCAAACTTATGGCTGATTACGAGAATTGGACATTTGGCTTGACCTTTGACCTTAACCTTTTACCTTGACCTTTGACCTTGACCTTCCAAAATTTAATAACTTCCAGTTTTTACGTAGTAATTAACCCCGGTATGTTTCATTACTCTACGGTTAAGATTATGACCAGGAAGATGTTCACAAAACCACACAAACATAACCTCCTTCTAATTTCGTTGGCGGAGGTATTGAATTATATTAAACTATATCAAACCATTCTTCTAAAATTTAATCTCAAATGATCACAAAAATTATATTTTTGGTAATATGAATGTATCTAGGTAATTAGTTCTGTAAGATACGACTCCAAAATAGATGATTTTTGTCAGCAAGAGAATGATAGAATACAAAGGCCCCATTTCGAGCTAAGATCTCGATTCGTCTGTTGGTTTAACCTTAATAATAACTTGGCGTTAATTAACTCGGCCCCTTTGATTCAAATCAAGAGGATGAAGATGAAAGATTTTTTCTGAGAGAGAGAGAGAGAGAGAGAGAGAGAGAGAGAGAGAGAGAGAGATTTCTTTAAGATATTGTTTTGGTGTGTGTGTGAGAGAGAGA
>NC_090735.1:7408117-7428117 GCF_036898095.1 Palaemon carinicauda
GTTTTCTTCCTCTGAATTTTTTCTATTTATGTTGAGCCCATCCTCATGTAATATTTCATGCATTCTGGTAAGCAAACATTGCAAATCCTTTGGTATTCTGTTAATAAGGACAGCTTCATCAGCATATTCAAGGTCAGCTAATTTCCTTTTACCAATCCAGTCCAATCTTTCTCCACCATCCCCAACTGTTCTATGTATTACAAAATCTATAAGGAGGATAAACAACATAGGTGACAACACATTCCCTTGAAGTACTCCGCTGTTCACTGGAAATTCATTTGATAGGACTCCACTAACTTTAGCTTTGCACTTGCCATGCCCATGAACAAACTTAATCAAATTCACATATTTATAAGGAATTCCATAACAACGCAGGACTCTCCACAAAATTGGCAGGTGCACATTATCAAAGGCTTTTGCATAGCCTATATCTAAAGCAAACTATAATTCTCATTAAGAGCCAGTATGGTTCATTAGATAAGATTATCCATCCAAGTGTGCATTAACAAATAGACATATGGAGAGACTGGGAAAAGGGTCAAGGTTGAACAAGTGACCGTGGATTATAGACATTGGCAAATTTAATGACTGTGATATGATAGGTGTTAAAGTTAAAAGTAAAAGTGTCTGGTTTAAGTGCCAGTATCATCAGAATAGATGCTCGCCAGAACGTCAGCCGGGCAAGCCTATACCCCACTGTGGTAGATTCCCGAGTAAACTGCCGGGCTGGGATCAATCTGCTGCCATGCGAATGCTATGCGGATCCTTTACACTGGGATTAATTCTCTTGGCAATGAGAAACTTTATATAGGGGAGGATATTTATAATATTGTAACTGTTCTTAAGATATTTTGTTTTGGTTTCTCATTGCTTCTCTTATAGTTTATTTATTTCCTTATTTCCTCTCCTCACTGGGCTATTTTCCCTGTAAGAGCCCTTGGGATTGTAGTATCCTGCTTTTCCAACTAGTAGTGTAGCTTCTCTTATAGTTTATTTATTTCCATATTTCTTTTCCTCACTGGGCTATTTTCCCTGTTGGAGCCCTTGGGCTTATAGCCTCCTGCTTTTCCAACTAGTAGTGTAGCTTAGCAAGTAATTATAATAGTAATAATATAAACATGCTTTTCTGGCAAACACAAAAAGCTAGATAAATACTAGGGGAAGTACAGTCACACTCAGTTGGTAATAATTAAATTTATACATTGAGTGAAGAGATTTAAAGATCTATGAGAGTTGTGACATGCAGAGGATCAGATGATTACCAGAGAAGGGTAGGAGAGTGGCAGTACTCTCGTGAAGAATGATAGAAGAGATTTAGATGTTAAAAAGGGGCGAGTATATCAAATACTTGGGATTCTGTTTAATCCCCTAGGTAGGGTTTGAAGCTGCGATTGAAAGTAGGATATATGTATCTTCGTTGGGGAAGGTTGTTTAAAGGTTTAAAGGCCGCTCATGAATGACAGAGGTAAGGGACAGTGACATTGCCCTATCAAGCAAGACAATGCCCTAGAGACTGACCATATATACATATGATCAGCGCTCAAGAACCCTCTCCACCCAAGCTATTAAAGGCCGTTCATGAATGGCAGAGGAGAGGGACAGTGGCATTGCCCTATCAAGCAGGACAATGCCCTAGAGACTGACCATATATACAGAACATATGATCAGCGCCCAAGCCCCCTCTCCACTCAAGCTAGGACCAAGGAGGGCCAGGCAATGGCTTCTGATGTCTCAGCAGATAGACCTATAGGCTGCACCAATCCCCTCATCCTTAGCTCACAAGAATAGCTAGGTTGCAACGACCAAAGAAACTAACGAGTTTAAGCAGAACTCGAACTCCAGTCTGATGTTCACCAGTCAGGACGTTACCACATCAGCCAGGTAGACAAAACACTTTTTTTTATGATAGTGGTGCAGAAGAATCCTACATTCTGGCAAAAATCTATTCCTCCTGGTCTGCGGATGGCCATCACACTCTGTTACCTCCCAATGTGTGAATCCTATAAGACCCTGGAGTACTCCATTTAGGTTACCCACAAGCCCATCAGCCAAATTGTTTAAGACACCTACGAGGCCAACATTTCTATCTACAGATATAAGGAAATCAATATGTCACCGTCTAGAAGGGTATGCAAGCCTTAATCAAGTTTTGACTCTGCAATAGATAAATGCATTTTTATCTACTTCATTCATAGACTTTGATAGAAAAAAGGGAACTTGTCCCTTCTTTCAACATTCTGAGCTCCAGAATACGTCACACAAATTTCCCATCGATGAATATAACGTCATAATAATGACCATTCACCCCAGCTCTAAAAGTAATTTTCTTCGTCACCATTATGATCAAAGCTTTCTCCATCACTGGTCAGTCTCGGCTACTGATTTGGTTGTTTATCCAATCCCTTCTCGACCTTTCAAGGAAACTCTTATGAGTTTCCCTGAAAGGTGGAGAAGCGATTTTCGATAGATTAATATTAATGTGATAAGTAAGATACTATAGTCCATTTCTTTTAGCGATGCATATTTGCACCGACTCGCGTGGTGCCCTTTTAGCTCGGAAAAGTTTCCTGGTCGCTGATTGGTTAGAATTATCTTGTCCAACCAATCAGCGATCCGGAAACTTTTCCAAGCTAAAAGGGCACCGCCGCGAGTCGGTGCAAATATGCATCGCTAAAAGAAATGGACTATAGTATTACCTTTCTATGTTTTCAATACTCATGAATAAGTTCCTAGCATTGGCGCACTTTCATACAAGACGGTTTTCGTTGTGAGACGTCACAAACCTTTTAACATACAGAAATATACAGTACTGCGTTGAGGCTTCATGTGCCGCTTAATTGCCTTCCCAAATTCTTATTCTTATTATTATTATTATTATTATTATTATTATTATTATTATTATTATTATTATTATTTGCTAAGCTACAACCCTACTTGGAAAAGCAAAATGCTATAAGCCCAAGGGCTCCAACAGGGAAAATATCCCAGTGCGGAAAGGTAATAGGGAAAAACTAGAAGAGAAGTTTAAGAACAATAATAACATTAAAATTCATCTTTCATATATAGTAGCATTACTCTACACTCGAATACACTTAGAAAACCATAGTCATATTTTCGAACCTGGTTTGTTATTGACAAACTGTGTATGTGTATTCTACTCATACAGAATAAGCATTGGTACTTATCAAGTCCTTTTGGGTGTTTCCCTTTTCCTCCTAATGCAAAAGTCCTCAAAGTAATTTCTCTATTATTTATTTCCCTTTAGGCTTCGAAGACTTATCTCTGCCTTAAGCCAGTATCATCAATCAATGTTCTTTGATAAAAGTTTATCCTCTCAGCCATTTGAATAGATCTCATCAAAACTTTCCTTAGTCTTAATTTTGATTTGCATAATTCGAGAGTCATTGTGAGGAAGCTATTCTTATTTCTGTTTTCTTTTTCAATACGACTTGAATTAAACTTTAGATTAATTGAGAAGGTTCCTATTTTGGTTAGTAACTATGATTTAACTTTACCCCACTTGGGCTTCTAAAGAAGGTGATATAGCTCTATATTTGTTTTTCCGGTTGAAAGTAGTTATTTTCATTTAGATTACACACGACTTAATTAAAAGAAAACGGGCAAAAGTATATTTTATTTAGAAATATTGTTCAACATTAATCCACTCCCAAAATAGAAAGTTGATTTGGTGATTATCAGAACCCTTTTCCCAATCATCTTCCAAAAAAGTTATTTTGACAAAGCCGCTGCTTAACGAGTCATCTTAAATACTCTGTCAGGGTCATACATCTGGATCCACTTGTGCTAAAACAAATTAATCTAGAACTATGAATAGGTGGAGAAATTTTTTTGAAAGAGTGAGAAACAAGCAACAAAGATCTAGGTCTACTCTTAGGAGTAGGAGGGCATTATATTCTTGGAGAGAGTAAGGTTTAGGTAGTTTATTTCTACTTACATCGCAAATATTAATCTTGAAACTTTATGTTAATATGCAAAAAAAAATTCTAACTTACTGGCATACAAAAAATGAATCAGTTGAAAGAGTATTTACCAAATGGCTGGTACGGTGGACTTTACCTTGATAAATCAAACCCGAGTTAATACTGAGAGATAAAATTAAAATACCGATAGACTAGCAATAACTAAATTATAATCAAATCCAGCGTAAGAATTATATCTCAAAACACGTAGCTTAAGGAAAATAACACCATACGCGATGTGTCTTGTCCCATGTTTCTACCACCGTTAAGTCACGAAGACGATGCTTATGTATCAATGGTAGCTTTATCATAGTATACCCGTTTCTTTGTAGAAGAAAACGTAAAGTGAAAGAAGGAAAATATTGAAATAACATGGGTAACTATGATACACTACCCCTCAGCCTTGAATAAAAAGGAGAAAAAAAAAAAAGACGGAAGAAAAATTTTCACAGAATAGGTAAGGAATCGAGCTTGTAGACATAGTTTGTAGGGTAGTTTCAAACGTAAGATCTTCTCCGTCTTTTAATGAAATATCTAAGCTGGTTTAAGATGAAGGGATTCAGCGAAGTATGGCTCTAGACTAGACCAATTCAATCTCTTATCACAGATGTACAGTATACTGAAACTAAATTTGTTTTAGCCTTTCTAACAAAGAAAATTAATCCTTAAGTCATTGCTATACTTTCAAAGTTCATGATTACCATTCTATCTGAATCATTAAAAACTAATTAAGTTGCACTTCCCAGTTAGATCATAAGATATTAGGGATGAGGGATAAGTTCGTGAATTATTTGGAACTGTGATGATTTGAGTTCCACACTTCCATCTTAATCCATATGCAACTCAACCTTTGAATGTCATTGCCATCATCCCTAAAGGTTGACTGTTCAACATTAATCATTTTTCAAGTATTCCTCTGGCTGAGAGCAGTTCATTTAAACTAGACTCAGTGCAATGGATATCTATGAAATATTAGCGTATTTTGCATCACTTTTTTTTTTACAAAGGTGCCTATTTGACCGGAAATAAGACTGCTTACGGGTTCGTATTTATAGGAAACAAGAAAACCCAGTCCACAAAATACAGGAACAACGTAAAGATAAGAGTTTCGTAACCTGGGATCGTTCTTGCAACTATATTCACAACGTAACTCCATGTATATAATACTTTCGGTTTTATTACAGTTACGGACGGAAAAGCTTTTCTACTTGAAAAACATGTCCGTTATCTTCGAAGATGACACTTATTTTTACTACAAATGAAAAAATTAATTATCCAAGAAATAATAATCAATGGGGTTTGCGTGCACAGCTCAGTATGAACTGCTTGTCAATACATAGGTCTGGAGTTTGATGTTTTTTTTCTTTTTCTGAAAGCGAAGCGACCACAAGGCGGAGCAAAAACCATTAGATTTCTATAAAATATCTTTGTTCTTAAACGGTCTAACGGGTTTCCTGTTTATTTGATGTTGAAATGAAGGTCAGATTCAGTGGAAGCAAATATTTTTCTGGTCAAAATATTGTTCCTCCCGTAACTATAATTTTACCAAACTTTCTTGTTCATTATAATAATTTGGTGTACTTTTCCTTACTAGCAATCAACTTTCAACAGGAGTTTGCTTCCAATCTCTCTCTCTCTCTCTCTCTCTCTCTCTCTCTCTCTCTCTCTCTCTCTCTCTCTCTCTCTCTCCCATATAACATCATTTTCATAGAAATAAGATATTTTCTCATCTTGGCATTCACTTACCTCTGGAAGACCGATGACCCTTAGCGAGGCGATCATCATTGTTCTTTCCCTCTAATTATTATTATCATTATTATTACTTGTTAAGCTGCAACCCTAGTTAGAAAAGCGGGATGCTATACGCCAAAGGGCTCTAATAGGGAAAATAGCCCAGTGAGGAAATGAAATAAAGAAAACTACAAGATAAGTTTAAGAACAATAATGACATTAAAATAAATCTTTCATATCTAAACTATAAAAACTTGAAAATAACAAGAGGAAGAGAAACAAGACAGAATAGCGTGCTCGAGTGTACCCTCAAGTAAGAGAACTCTAACCCAAGACAGTGAAGACCATGGTACATAGGCTATGGCACTACTCAAGACTAGGGATCAATGGTTTGATTTTAGAGTGTCCTTCTCCTAAAAGAGCTGCTTACCATAGCTAAAGTGTCTCTTCTAGCCTTACCAAGAGGAAAGTAGCCACTGAACAATTACAGTGCAGTAGTTAGCCCCTTGAGAGGAGCCATTTCTAAAGGTCCTCAATTTACAAACTTAATTGGTTCTAAAAAGCAGTTTGTAAGTCGAATTGTTTTAAGTTCAATTATTTTATATTTTGGACTAGGGTAGACCTAACCTGAATCCCACGCCTATGATTTCCAGCTACAAAAGTCAATAAATCTTCGAGTTTCATATCAAATAGATATCAGGTTATTGCAAATATTGCTTTACTTACTGTATTGAATGATATAATATTATTTTATTACAGTATTCCTTTATCTTTCTCAATTTCAGTTTGATTTGTGTTTGGATCTCCAAGTGGTTGTAAGTCGAATTCTCGTAAGTCGAGGGCCTAAGGCAAGCCTTACTTAAGTAATAACGAAGCCTGTGATAAAAAGCCATTAATGACCTTATCCCCAGAGATATTTCCAAACACGCCTGCTAATGAGTAAATATGCTGATTTCTTTACTAACCAGTACCTTTCTCGAAGCTGATCTTTATCCTCTATCGGATCCTGCTGTCAATTACAAATGAGAAAGGAATCTATATTTCCATTCAAGTAATACTTCCGGGTAATATTTTGAATATATAGTATATCAAATGTACGTTGGCATCATGAACTTCTGTTTATGTACGCTGGCATCACGAATTCTTTTTGGTTGACTATGTTGACATGACAGTTCCAAGTCGTTTAGTGAGGAAACCGAGATATTTTCTTTTTATAACCCTTTCCCCCTTCCCCAACATATCTTGCTAATTATTGCTTTCCTAGAATTTAAATACCCAACTAATTACTGTGCAAGAAGATGAGAACTGCAGGACTGCATTATTTTGGAGTCAATGGAGAGCGTGGTGTTGTAAACAATTACTTACTTTCGCTTTAAAATCCCCCACCGCCAACCCCCCCCCCCCCCCCCCAAAAAAAAAAGTCTGATTTTCGTTCCTCACTCGCGCATACACATATAGGCTACGGTGCCTGTATATGGTCTATGCTAGTCTGTACTCGTAAATTTTCTTAGTTCGTCAATGCATCGTCTTCTCTTCCCTCTGCTTCGTTTGTAATCTCTAGAGACCTATTCTGTTTTTCTTAATGTTTATCTAATATCTGTCATTCTCATTATATGTCCTGCCCATGTCCGTTTCTTTTAGTTATATGTTAGAATATCCTTTACTTTAGTTTGCTTTCGTATCCATGTTGCTCTTTTCCTTTCTCTTAGTGTTATTCCCATCATTATTCCTTACCCTACTTATGTTAATCAAATTTTCTATAGTATTGGAAACTAAAAAAAGATTGATTTATTTACCTAATAACAAATAAACATATGCGTATACATTGTTTTTAACATTAATAAGAAATATTGCAGAATTCATAATACCAATTTTACGATAATTTTATGATGATAATAATTCCCTTATGCGTTATCTCTCCCAGAGAAATTGAAATGGAAAAATTTTTCAAAAAATTCTTTCTGCGATATTTAACCAACTGCATTTCCCGTTATTTCACAAATATCTTGACACTTCCCCACGAACTCCTCTTTCGTTTTAATTAAACCCTTTTTTTATCTCTGGAGATAAGCGTTTAACAGACTTCGTTCTGAGCCGCTGACGACATAATAGTTTATTTGCAAAGCAGACGGTATTAGTGTGGTTGTTGGTATTATTATTATTATTATTATTATTATTATTATTATTATTATTAGCCAAGCCACAACCCTAGTTGGAAAAACAAGATACTATAAGCCAAAGGGCGCCAATAGGGAAAAATAGCTCAGTGAGGAAAGGAAATAAGGAAATAAATAAATGATGAGAACAAATTAACAATAAATAATTCCAAAAACATTAACAACGTGAAAACAGATATGTCCTGTATAAACTATTAACAACGTCAAAAACAGATATATCATATATAAACTATAAAAAGACTCATGTCAGTCTGGTCAACATGAAAACATTTTCTCCAACTTTGAACTTTTGAAGTTCTACAGATTCAACTACCCGATTAGGAAGATCATTTCAAAACTTGGTAACAGCTGGAATAAAACTAGTAGAATACTGTGTAGTATTGAGCCTCGAGAAAGATGGCTCTCAGAGGTAACTGCAAACACGTCTTAATGATCATCTAATATACGGATGGTTCTGGACATTATCTTATGAACTTCAAAAGTTTAAACTTGCAGCAAATGTTTTCATGTTAAACAGGCTAACATAAGTCTTTTTTATAGTTTATATGTGAAATGTCTGTTTTAATGTTGTTATTGTTTTTTAAATATTTTACTTTAATTGTTCATTACTTCTTATATCGTTTATTTATTTCCTTATTTCTTGTCCTCAATGGGCTATTTTTTCCTGTTGGAGCCCCTGGGCTTATAGCATCTTGCTTTTCCAACTAGGGGTGTGGCTTAGCTAGTAATAATGACTATTTAAAAAAAAATAATAAAAAAAAACAATAAACAGAAACAAGAGACTAGCGGAAGACGTCCGTGAGTATAAAGAGGAGTTTAAAAGGCTGAACAGTTCGTCAAACGTGGTTCGACAAACCAGTTGATGAAGTGATGTTCGAACGTGTGAACGGGGTATTTGTTTGTCGAACACGTTCGTCGAACGTTTCGAAGAAAGTCTGTTCTCGCCTGACTTTTGTGGGCGGGGCTTCATTGTTAACAAACCTTTAATGCATTTGTGGCTAACTCCACCTCTTATTATTATTATTATTATTATTATTATTATTATTATTATTAAGCTACAACCCTAGTTGGAAAAGCAAGATGCTATAAGCCCAGACACTCCAACAGGGAAAATAGCCCAGTGAGGAAAGGAAACAAGGAAATAAGAGCATTAATTAACAATTAAAATAAAATATTTAAGAACAGTAACAACAATTACAATAAAATATTTCGTATATAAACTACAAAAACTACAACTCGAGCCGTTCGACAAGCAGGTTTGACAACCGGGTTCGAAGAACCGTTCGACAACCGGGTTCGATAACAGGGTTCGACGAACCGTTCGACCCTATAAACCCGCCTTAAAGGAGGGTAGTTTAGAGTCAAAGGAATTGCGTGTTGGATAAGAGCGCGGTAACAGCCGGCGCCTATGAGCATATTCCAGCAATAGTACTTGTGTGAGATCCTTAGGGAGCGATGAGCCCTAAATTGGAGTCGTAAAAGGGAAGAGGGGAGCCGTCCAGTAATCCATACCTCTTAAGGATGTGGCAAGGACTCTTTATTATGCATCATCATCTCCCCTTTCCCAGAGGTCTGGAGAAGAAAGGGTTATAAGAAGGGACTCCCCAACCGGGACCATTTCGCAAAGGAGAATTCATTCTTTGTGGGGAATCACCTGGACATTTATTTTGATGTTTCGTGTTGTTCTCACGTGAACGTAAGAACATAAGAAGCATATGTTAATAAAGAACAGCAAAGCCTTGACGGTGCTCTTAAAGCAGCACAACTGATTAACAAAACTCTTGTTGCTAAAATTTTTACCATCAAATCATGGTATTTGCTGTTATTCACAAAACTCTTGTTGCGAAAATTTTTACCATCAAATCATGGTATTTGCTACTATTAACAAAACTCTTGTTGATAAAGAAATATATACCATCAAATCATTGTATTTGCTGTTATCAACAAAACTCTTGTTACTTAAAAAATACCATCAAATCATGGTATTTGCTGTTATTAACAAAACTCTTGTTGCTTAAAAAAAATACCATCAAATCATGGTGTTTGTTGTTATTAACAAAACTCTTATTGCTAAAAAAAAATACCATCAAATCATGGTATTTGCTGATTAACAAAACTCTTGTTGTTAAAAACATTATAATCAAATCATGGTGTTTGCAGTTACTAACAAAACTCTTGTTGCGAAAATTTTATCATCAAATCATGGCATTTGCTGTTATTAACAAAACTCTTGTTGCTAAAAAAATACCATCAAATCATGGTATTTGCTGCTATTAACAAAACTCTTGTTGCTAAAAAAAAAATACTATGAAATTATGGAAATTGATGTCATTTACAAAACTCTTGTTGCTAAAAACATTACCATCAAATCATGGTATTTACTGTTATTAGCAAAACTCTTGTTGCTAAAAACATTACCATCAAATCATGGTATTTGCTGTTATTAACAAAACTCTTGTTGCTAAAAACATTACCATCAAATCATGGTATTTGCTGTTATTAACAAAACTCTTGTTGCTAAAAACATTACCATCAAATCATGGTATTTACTGTTATTAGCAAAACTCTTGTTGCTAAAAACCTTACCATCAAATCATGGTATTTGTTGTTATTAACAAAACTCTTGTTCCTAAAAACATTATCATCAAATCATGGTATTTGCTGTTATTAACAAAACTCTTGTTGCTAAAAACATTACTATCAAATCATGGTATTTGCTGTTATTAACAAAACTCTTCTTGCTAAAAATATTACCATCAAATCATGGTAATGTTGTTATTAACAAAACTCTTGTCTCCAAAAAAATACCATGAAATCATGGTATTTGCTGTTATTAACAAAACTCTTGTTGCTAAAAATATTATCATCAAATCATGGTATTTGCTGTTATTAACAAAACTCTTGTTGCTTGAAATAAATACCATGAAATCATGGTATTTGCTGTTATTAACAAAACTCTTGTTGCTAAAAACATTATCATCAAATCATGGTATTTGCTGTTATTAACAAAACTCTTGTTGCTTGAAATAAATACCATGAAATCATGGTATTTGCTGTTATTAACAAAACTCTTGTTGCTAAAAACATTACTATCAAATCATGGTATTTGCTGTTATTAACAAAACTCTTGTTGCTTGAAATAAATACCATCAAATCATGGTATTTGCTGTTATTAACAAAACTCTTCTTGCTAAAAATATTACCATCAAATCATGGTAATGTTGTTATTAACAAAACTCTTGCCTCCAAAAAAATACCATGAAATCATGGTATTTGCTGTTATTAACAAAACTCTTGTTGCTAAAAATATTATCATCAAATCATGGTATTTGCTGTTATTAACAAAACTCTTGTTGCTTGAAATAAATACCATGAAATCATGGTATTTGCTGTTATTAACAAAACTCTTGTTGCTAAAAACATTATCATCAAATCATGGTATTTGCTGTTATTAACAAAACTCTTGTTACTAAAAACATTATCATCAAATCAGGGTATTTACTGTTATATACGGAATCAAAAGCCTTAAGCAGAAGGGAAGCAGTGACCAAATGAAGCACATACTGTACCTAACCAAACCATATCATCGAAACAATAGAAAGCCCTGTATATGGCAACATCTTTGTATGGTGCTGATGGTTTTCAATTTAATTTACGTTAATCCTATATCCTATATCCTCTATCCTATCTTCATATTTTTTTAATAATTTGTTTCCTTGGCGATATGAGATATGAGACAATGAAGCATTTGTTTAAACTAGTAGCATGATATATATATATATATATATATATATATATATATATATATATATATATATATATATATATATATATATATATATATAGATAGATAGATAGATAGATAGATAGATAGATAGATAGATAGATAGATAGATAGATAGATATAGATATAGATATAGATATAGATATATATATATATATATATATATATATATATATATATATATATATATATATATATATATATATATATATATATATATATATATCACACATACGCCTCATTTTCCAAGTATATGTAATAGAGCCAAATAGTTGAGCTATCGGTAAACCGAAAGCTTGCTGTATTATTATTATTATTATTATTATTATTATTATTATTATTATTATTATTATTAATTGCTAAGCTACAACCTTACCTGGCAAAGAAGGATCCTATAAGCCCAGGGGCTCCAACAGGGAAAATAGCCCAATGAGGAAAGGAAACAAGGAAAAATAAAATATTTTATGAACAGTAACAACATTAAAATAAATATTTCCTATATATAAACTATAAGATCTTTAGCAAAACAAGAGGAAGAGAAATAAGATAGAACAGTGTGCCCGAGTGTACCCCCAAGCAAGAGAATATCATCCCTGTTTTAGAGTCCTTGGTTCTGTTTAGGGATGTTAACTTTCCCTGCCTTGGCGATATCCCCAAACAGTTGGGTGGTTGGTGGTATCCTGTGTACGAGATAACTCCAGGACCCTTGTTTCGTTTAGTTGGCAAGTAAGGAACTGCGTTCGAGGTTGATTTTCAATTGTTAGATTGTATTTTATAATCGTTTGCTGTCAATTGGAGGTCCGTGATATCTGGAAGTTATCGCTGTTTATAACTTATTTTCAATTTAGTTCATAATATTCTAATATCGTATGGTGTTAATTAGAGATCCATTATTCGCATGTTATTTCTGTATGTACTAAGCTTATTTCAAATGCATATGTCTGAACACAGTGGTTTATATCTTATTATTGTAGTTACTGAATGGTTTTAAATAGCTGTGTTTTAACTTGGCGGTTTATCTGTTCTTTCAGGAAACAAAAGTCAGAAATTTTTTAAAAACCAGTGTTTTAACTTGCCGGTTTATCTGTTCTTTCAGTTAAGAAAAGTCAGAAATTCTTTAAAAACCGGTGTTTTGACTTGCCGGTTTATCTGTTCTTTCAGGAAAGAAAAGTCAGAAATTCTTTAAAAACCAGTGATTTAACTTGCCGGTTTATCTGTTCTTTCAGGAAAGAAAAGTCAGAAATTTTTGAAATACCCGTGTTTCAACTTGCCGGTTTATCTGTGCTTTCAGGAAAGAAAAGTCAGAAATTCTTAAAATACCTGTGTTTTAACTTGCCAGTTTATCTGTTCTTTCAGGAAACTTAAGTCAGAAAATTTTGAAATACCAGTGTTTTAACTTGCCGGTTTATCTGTTCTTTCTGGAAACAAAAGTCAGAAAATTTTGAAATACCTGTGTTTTAACTTGCCGGTTTATCTGTTCTTTCAGGAAACAAAAGTCAGAAAATTTTGAAATACCAGTGTTTTAACTTGGCGGTTTATCTGTTCTTTCAGGAAACAAAAGTCAGAAATTCTTTAAAAACCAGTGTTTCAACTTGCCGGTTTATCTGTTCTTTCAGGAAAAAAAAGTCAAATTTTTCAAATAGCCGTGTTTTAACTTGCCGGTTCATCTGTTCTTTCAGGAAACAAAAGTCAGAAATTATTTAAAAACCAGTGTTTTAACTTGCCGGTTTATCTGTTCTTTCAGGAAACAAAAGTCAGAAATCTCCTGATTGCCTGTGCTTTTAAAGTCTATTCTGGATTGGAATCTTTCTTACCGAAGAGCTGGTGTTATTATCCTTTCCCACGGCCACGTTGCCAAATCCACTAAGAGACTGACTGATGGCAACGCTGGAATCTGGTGACGTATTTTTCAGTCTGGTCTAAAAGGTGAGCATTATTTGATACTTTTCATTCTTTCAATCCAATCCTAAGCAAGCCAGTCCTCCCCGATTGGGGGCGGCGCCCCCAATTGTGGGAGGACGTTCCCTATAGCGCACGGTAGACCTGAAATTAAGGTCTGCCGTGCGCTATAGGGAGGCTTGCTTTTAATTAGTTTTAAGTTCGAGGTGAGTGTTCAACTTTGTTTTAACTTTATTTAGGGTCTGTAGTTTACTTAAAGCCTGGCTATCATAAACTTAAAAGTATAAAGTTTTCTTAACTGCTTTGCCATTCATATTAAAAGTTATTTGCTTCCATATTTCAATGATTGTTGATAATCCAATTTAAGTCTTAGTTTAAAGTATATGAATGCATTGTTGTACGAAATTGGTAATTTCTTTTTAACTATTTTGTGTATAATATCACAGGCTTAAGATATCAAAGCAAGTTATGTCGGGATACCAATCTTTTATAAGAAACATTTCTGATACTTGACACTTTTCAGGTTGGGGGGCTCGACTTCAGGACGAAATTATTTGAAGACACTAATTCGATGATTCTAGAAACTTCAATTTCTACCTTTGACGGTTTGGTTTGGTTGATGATCGTTGCTGGAAATCCTTTAAGATCTTCGATAAAAAACTTGGTATTGTTACTGGAAATCCAGATAAGATAACAATAAATATTTTGGATAAAATTATCTATTAGGATATTTGAAAATCCTGTTTGTGCTAGATTTGGCAAACTATAATTGTTAAAAAATTCAGGTAGCAAAGTTTCTGGTAAGTTATGAAGAAAAAGAATATAACTACTTTATTATGGGCAAATTTCTTTATTAGAAAAATAACGCTATAATAGTTATTTCTACAAAACTGATAACACCAGACATTTCTTTTAAAACACTTTTAAGTTTTTTTTTTTGTTTTTTTTAGTAAGCCTTTGAAGAGGAATATGTAATGTATTTTTCAAATCTCATACTTGGAATATGATGGATGATTCGTGAAGCATTCTTCTGTAGATTGGAATCTATTCAGCTCATACTTGATGGATGATTGAACCAATTTATTTTAATTTCTATAAAGTTTTGTTTAATATCGATAAATTTTTACTGTTACTTCATGATTGTCCTTTACTTTTCTTGGTTATTACTGGGATGTTGAAATTTTAATGGTGAATCTTTATTTTTAGGTTAAAGGTTTGAAATTTACTACTTAAATGTATTTATTCTTAAGCTATAACTGAGTTATTACGTCAAATTTACTAGTATTATTTATATTTGGTTGAAAAGTTTTAAATTTTTTAACCATTTTAAATAAATTTTTTTCAAAACTAAAAACTACAGTTTTATAAAAAGGTGACTTGCCTTTGTAATAAGGGAAACTGCATGGTGACTTCTCTAAATAGGTATATAAAATCAAACTAGGTATCTTAATTGAAACTGCACTTGTAATATCAGATGAGAAGCCTTGTTGCCTTCTTATCAACCAACAATTAACGACTTGGAAAAAGAAAAAAATCTAGAACTGTTTGGCGTATCTCTGAAGTTTTAACTTAAACATTTCTGTTTAACATATATTCTAAAGTAGCCATAATATTATGTCTTGGCTTTAATATATGAGCCGTAAAAGACATGCTGCAAGACGCCTGCATTAAACTGCAATGTATTGATACAGTAGTTTCGTAAAAATATTCAAACTAGTGATTGAACTTTGATATTATATATATATATTACATATATATATTACATATATATATTACATATATATATTACATATATATATATTACATATATATATATTACATATATATATTACATATATATATTACATATATATATTACATATATATATTATATATATATATATATATATATATATATATATATATATATATATATATATATATATATATATATATATATATATATATATATATATATATATATATATATATATATATATATATATATATATATATATATATATATATATATATATATATATATATATATATATATATATATATATATATTTATATTATATTATATTATATTATATTATATTATAATATTATATTATATTATAATATTATATTATATTATAATATTATATTATAATATTATATTATATTATATATTATATTATATTATATATTATATTATATTATATATTATATTATATTATATTATATTATATATTATATTATATTATATATTATATTATATTATATTATATTATATTATATTATATAATATTATATTATATATAATATTATATTATATATAATATTATATTATATATAATATTATATTATATATTATATTATATTATATTATATTATATTATATTATATTATATTATATTATATTATATTATATTATATTATATTATATTATATTATATTATATTATATTATATTATATTATATTATATTATATTATAATATAATATAATATATTATAATATATTATAATATATTATAATATATTATATTATATTATATTATATTATATTATATTATATTATATTATATTATATTATATTATATTATATTATATTATATTATATTATATTATATTATATTATATTATATTATATTATATTATATTATATTATATTATATTATATTATATTATATTATATTATATTATATTATATTATATTATATTATATTATATTATATTATATTATATTATATTATATTATATTATATTATATTATATTATATTATATTATATTATATTATATTATATTATATTATATTATATTATATTATATTATATTATATTATATTATATTATATTATATTATATTATATTATATTATATTATATTATATTATATTATATTATATTATATTATATTATATTATATTATATTATATTATATTATATTATATTATATTATATCTAAAGCGGAAAGCCTTGCAAATATTGAGGACAGGCGATGTACCAGCAACGCTAGTTAAAAACTATATTGTCAATTTGTATTTTCAAGATATTGGTTAGACTTGTGGCTTTGTTGAATTTAATTTTTAGTCTGAAATTTTGACTTGAAGAATACTGGGTCATCGCCAGAAATATATTTTCTCTCGAATACAAGGTACAGGAATTTCATTTAGTTGGTTAGTCAAGGAATTGTACAGTCTTAAAAGTAAGCTTGTACAAAGGAAAAAGAATGCATCAACATTGCAAGCCTATAATGAACTGGAGTCTGAGATAGCTTCACTTTACATCGTATATTCACTTAGGTAACTAATTTCGCTTGGTAATAAATTTCAAATTCTTGGGAGTACTAGTTTTTCAATGCAATGATTTTTTTTTTTTTCTCATTTTAAACATTTGTTTTACAAATAAAAAGTCTCGGAAATGTCTACTAAAACGGGTTGATGATGATAGAAGCAATTATGATGTTTCGCTACACTGAAATTCAAAGTGTAAAAAAAAAAAAAAAGTGAATAAAAAAAATTCATGATTTTCAGGAAGGAGCAGGATCCATGAAAAATCTTAAATGTATATGATTCTATGATTTTAAAATCTTTAATGTGGGGAGTTTATTCGTTTGTATATCAAATAGAAAAATTATTTTAACTAATTTGAAAGCTAATTAAACTTTTAGAACTCATAATTAAATGTCAATCTTGAAACTTGGTCATGTAGATGACTTTGGATCATCCTTGATATATTGATGTTTATTTGAATGAGTTTCGTTTGGGATACAGAAAATAGGAACGCAATTATTAATTTATTATTATTTTATGGGTTAACTACTGCACTGTATTAGTTCAGTGGCCACTTTCCTTAGTAAGGGTAGAAGAGAGACTTTAGCAATGGTAAGCAGCTCTTCCAGGAGAAGGTCACTCCAAAATCAAACCGTTGTTCTCTACTCTTGGATAACAACTACAGTATATATGAAACGACCACTAGAGGTTTTATGGGCATATACTTCTGCAGATTAAAAAATATACGGATTTCAAAACTGTGGTGATTTTTGGCATTTTCTCCTGAAAATTTAATGAGAATATTAAGATTTTATAAGTTAAAAAAAAAATTAAAGTTTCCGTTTTCTCATTCTGTAAGACGATGTAGATAGTTTTAAACACTGTTTTATATTGGCCTAATTAGTAACGTCTCCGCCTGGTGTTTGCCAGTCGGGGATTTGAGTCCCGCTCAGACTCGTTAGTGCCATTAGTGTCTGCAACCTTACCATCCTTGTGAGCTAAGGTTGGGGGGTTTGGGGGAGCCTATAGGTCTACCTGCCAAGTCATCAGCAGCCACTACCTGGCCCTCCCTGATCCAAGCTTGGGTGGAGAGGAGGCTTAAGCGCTGATCATATATAATATGGTTAGTCTCTAGGGCATTGTCCTGATTGCTAGGGCAATGTCACTGTCCCTTGCCTCTGCCATTCATGAGCGACCTTTAAACCTTTAAACTTGCTTCCTACTACAGGAAGAGTTTAACCTCATAGATACTTTATAACTCTAGTTAAAGAGTTTAAGAACTTTTGCAAACTGTTGTTTAACCTATATAGTACTGATAGCTTTTATATTAGGAGATGACACTAGCGGATCCAGGGAAGTCACGACTCCGCCCTCCCCCCCCCCCCCCCCCCAAGAAGTCTGACTTTTTAAGCGGGTTTTACACGACCGAATGGTTTGTCGAACCCGGTTTTCGAACCTGCTTGTCAAACGGTTCGAAGAGGTGGAGTCAGACACAAATGCATAAGGTTTGTGGACAATGATGCCCCGCCCATAAAAGTCAGGTGAGAACAGACTTTCTTCGAACCGTTCGACAAACTTGTTCGACAACCAAATACCCCGTTCACATGTTTGAACATCACTTCAAACACTTGTTTGTCGAACTGCGTTCGACGAACCGTGTAAACTCGCCTTTAAACTCGACATATGAGTGGGAACGTTTTTATTTGTTTATTTATCCTTATTTTCATTTTTCTTCCTTTATTAATTTGCATTTTACAATTTTTTTTACGACCGTCGGCTTTTTCCTCAAAAGTTAAAAACTATGATTTAACATTTGAAAGTAAACTTGATTCGACATTTGAAAGTAAATCTATGATAGTCGCGAACATTAGTGTCAAAAGCATTCCAATTTTAAACTTGATAATGTCATAAATATATTCAGTAAAGTCAAAAAGAACTCTTTATCCCCTTCAATAGACAAGTGGTTTAAGTTTATTTTTGTATTGACCTTTATGCCTAGCAGTTTACATAAAATAAGTTTTCCCTTATGTCTTTATTCTCTTGGCAGAGGTAGTTTGAAATCGTAAACTATTTTTGGCTGAAAGCATGAAAATCACGTGTTAATCACATCACAAGTAGCCCTTTATTAAAGTAATCTACTAATCGGTCATCATGTGCAATAGGGTTGTGGTGGCCTGATTGGTAACGTCTCTGCCTGGTCTTTGCCAGTTGGGGTTCGAGTCTCGCTCAAACTCGTTAGTTTCTTTGGTCGCTGCAATCTCACCATCTTGTGAGCTGAGGATGAGGGGGTTTGGAGGAGCCTATAGCTCTATCTGCTGAGGCATCAGCAGCCATTGTCTGGCCCTCCCTGGTCCTAGCTTGGGAGGAGAGGGGGCTTGGGCGCTGATCATAAGATATATGGTCAGTCTCTAGGACATTGTCCTGCTCGATAGGGCAATGTCACTGTCCCTTGCCTCTTGCCATTCATGAACGGCCTTTAAACCTTTAAACCGGGTAGGATTCTGATCTGAATCAAGTTGGAGAGGAGCCGTTGCAAAGGCTTATCCTCAAAGTACAAGTACAAGGAAGTGGATAGACTAACTACATTTCGACGAGTCGAGAATTGGTAGTTGTTAGTTGAACGGAAGGATGCAGGCGCTCCAATAATTACAGCTATAACTCAGAGGTAGCCAGCTGATGAGGTTTTCCGGGAATGTATAGCCATTTACTTAAAGTAATTGTAGAGATTATTATCATTCTATCGCAATGTTATTAAATAATGCATTTTCGCTTTATAATATTTCATTATAAGGTAGATATAAAATAGCTTAAAATTTCGTCAGCTTCGCGTGAATGTGTGCGTGTGAATTCGTTTGTGTGTGTATGTGTGTGTTAGTGTGTTAAAGACAGCTATCGGTATAAAATATACCCATCATAGTACCTTCAATATTTTTTTCAAGGTAGCTCAAGAGAATTTGTCTTTGTTTCTGATTAATTATAGTAAGTTTTCCTTTACATTTCAGGTAAGGCATCAGAATTATCAATAAAGTTTTAGCTAAAGTACACACACTCTCTCTCTCTCTCTCTCTCTCTCTCTCTCTCTCTCTCTCTCTCTCTCTCTCTCTCTCTCTCTCTCTCTCTCGTTCTCTGCTTTGAACATTAAGCCGTTTCGTTTAACCGGGTGACACCAGAGAAAAAATAACACGAGTCACTG
>NC_090735.1:7433117-7450617 GCF_036898095.1 Palaemon carinicauda
CAGTTCCTGCCATCTCTCCTTTTTCTCATTGGCTACAGAGACAAGCAAAAGCTGTCATTTATATATATATATATATATATATATATATATATATATATATATATATGTATATTTATAAATATGTATATATATAAATATGTTTATATTTATATAATTTATATATATATATATATATATATATATATATATATATATATATATATATATTTATATATATATATATATATTATATATATGTATATATATATTATATATATACACATATATATATATATATATATATATAAATATATATATATATATATATATATATATATATATATATATATATATATATATATATATATATATATATATGTATATATACATATATGATTACGAGTAAAAAAAAAAATTTAAGGCACGAGTTCAAAGCTTAGGTCTCTTCTTTGTAGAGTTTATGTGAATGAAGTGATGCAAGAAGACATCAGCTGGTGCAAGTTTTAGACAAAACAAAGACCTACGAATGAAATCTACATAAAAGGACTCATGTTTAAAGAGAGTCTATTAAGTTTGACGAATAGTCTTAAATAATTTGAAAATTCTAGGTGAAAATGTTAGCAAGAGGGTAAATGGACATGGGAGAATATTTAGCAGATAATATGTTGACATTATTATTATTACTACCAGCCAAGTTACAGCCCCAGCTGGAAATGCAAGATGCTACAAGCCCAAGGGTTCCAACAGGGAAAAATTAGCCTAGTGAGGAAAGGAAATAAGGAAACAAATAAACGATATAAGAAGCAATGAACCATTGAAATATAATATCTTAAAAACACTAATAACATTAAAACAGATGTTTCATATATGAACTATAAAAAAGACTTTTGTCAGCCTGCAAGTTTGAATTCACTCTTGAAGTTCTACTGATTCAACTACTCGATTAGGAAGATCATTCCAGAACTCGGTCACAACTTGATGGTAGAAGAAAGGAAGGCATTGATGCCAGTAAGGGTTTGGGAGTTGATATTTTTAATTGCATGATGAAAAAAAACTGGCGAATCATAGCAAAGGTAAAACAGGAAAGGCTACAGGATCTATACAAAAATTTAGTTTGAATCATGAAGTATATTCGAAGTTCAAGATTTCTTATGAATGAAGTAATTACTTGCCCAACTTTTCAAATTAAACGTAGAAATTTGATAAAATGAAGATGTAGACATAAAGTTTAGATTATACACAGAATATGAGTAATCACGTGGGTTAGTCACCTAGAGATAAGTTTAACAAGTGTTAAAAAGGAGGTTAAGTAAGAAACTTTTAAGATGGTTTGGTATTGTGGAAAGAATGGAGGTTGATAGAAAAATAGTGTACTCTTCCAAAGGGTTAAGAAGAGGAGAAGAAACCTTAGAAAATCTGGATTAATGTATAGAAAGAGAGAGAGCGTACGGGTAGAAAGGCTATGGCGCATCATGTGCGGGGTGGGTAGACGAGCTACTGATTTTGTGGAAATTTTCCTCCCAAAGGTTTCATCCACAATTTAGTATCAATGTAGTAGTGTTCGATGTGTTTCCCCCTCACAGGAGATATGCAAGTATGCGCAAGTAAATAATTTGCGTTTATTTGTGTGTATATCCTCTTATACGCGTGTGTATTCATAAAGGTTTAAGGCTGCTCATGAATGGCAGAGGCAAGGTACAGTGATATAACCCTATCAAGCAGGACAATGCCCTAGAGACTGACCATATTTACATATGATCAGTGCCCAAGGCCCCTCTCCATCCAAGCTAGGACCAAGGATGGCCAGGCAATGGCTGCTGATAGCTCAGCATATAAACCTATAAGCTCCCCAAAACACCCCATCCTTGGCTCACAAAGATGGTGAGGTTGAAGAACTCGAACCCCAATCTGGCGATCACCAGTCAAGGACGTTACCACATCGACCTCCACCTATATGTATAATTGACACATGTGTCATCGTCTGTTTAAATCCAAAACATGTATATTTCATCCCCCCCCCCCCACGAATAAAGGTATTGGCGGTAATAGCAGTTATAATGGATATTGTCTTATAGAACTATATGGTCTCGATGAACAGCCAGCCTGTTACTTGTGACAGATATGGATATTGGGTGCTTAACTGTTTATAAGATTTCGGCTGTAAGGTCATTACCCTAAATGGCCGTAGTTTTTAATGCACGACCATAAACTACCGAGAGACTATAAAGTATTAGAATCGGAAATGGAAAACGGAATTTTTTCTTCGCCGTAGAAAAAAAGAAGAAAAAAAAGGTTTCCCTTTAATGACATCGTTCCATAAGTAGCGGTAGTGTATCAGACCATTACAGCTACATTAAGGGTATACTCACATTATGCTGATTCTCTCTCTCTCTCTCCTCTCTCTCTCTCTCTCTCTCTCTCTCTCTCTCTCTCTCTCTCTCTCTCTCTCTCATTGTATCAGAACAATCGTTACATTAAGGGTATATTCCTATTATCTCTCTCTCTCTCTCTCTCTCTCTCTCTCTCTCTCTCTCTCTCTCTCATACACGCACACACACAATGTATCAAACCATTCCAGTTACATGAAGGGTATACTCCTATTATGCTGATCTCTCTCTCTCTCTCTCTCTCTCTCTCTCTCTCTCTCTCTCACACACACACAATGTATCAGACCATTCCAGTTACATAAAGGGTATACTCCTATTATGCTGATTCTCTCTCTCTCTCTCTCTCTCTCTCTCTCTCTCTCTCTCTCTCTCTCTCTCTCTCTCTCTCTCATTGTATCAGACCAATCCAGTTACATTAAGGGTATATTCCTATTATCTCTCTCTCTCACTCTCTCTCTCTCTCTCTCTCACACACACACAATGTATCAGACCATTCCAGTTACATTAAGGGTATACTCCTATTATGCTGATTCTCTCTCTCTCTCTCTCTCTCTCTCTCTCTCTCTCTCGTACGCACGCACACACGCACACACACAATGTATCAGACCATTCCAGTTACATTAAAGGTATACTCCTATTATGCTGATTCTCTCTCTATCTCTCTCTCTCTCTCTCTCTCTCTCTCTCTCTCTCTCTCTCTCTCTCTCTCTCTCTCTACAACCTTGAATAACCTTCGATCTGGAAAGGCCGTCTCCGCTTAATGACATCCAACGAATACAGAGATATGGAAGAACATTCGGTTCTCTTTAACCTTAATCTTCCTTCTCTTTAACATTGAGATCCTTATGCAAATGACATACGCCAAGAAAAAGCTCCAAGATATATCTGTTTACGAAATTAACAGCTGTTTATGTGGCCAGAGTTTCCAAAAACATACTAAAAGTAATAATGATTAGGCCTTTTCCAGAGTGGTTTTGCCAACCGTGTGTCCCACGATCGTACATAGTAACGACATTTCATTTTTTGTATGTATTATGCTTTGTATCTTCGCTCTCCCCTCGCACTGATAGGGACCTGAAATAACATGTCTGTCTTTCTCACCGTTAACTGTTAACCGGTGAGCTTTTCGGTTGAACATGAAATTGCCTATGTTTTGCATGACCTTTTTGCCTGGGTCTATGTATATATAAACGAGTGTTCTGTAATAAAGTTTACTCAGTTGCTTTCATCCTGCCTTTGAGTCACAAGCTTCTCTCGGCTCGTCACAGTGGTTTTGCCAACGGTGTGATCTTGACCCATCTCGAATCCCGAGATTGATGAGTCTGTGAAGAGATAATGATTCTCGAAATGTAATTTCCATTGCTGGTGAACAAATCAAAAACGATTTTCAAGTAATTCATCTATTTTGGGTTATTCCATATGTGCCATAAAAAAAAATTATATATTTCATAAATACTTCTCTACGCCATAAATAATCATTATATTAATCTAATTGAAGAATTTAAAAAAAAAGAATTCTAAAAAAAATGTTAAAAAAGACAGATGTATTCACACCAACATTTCAAAATTGAATTTTCATAATTTCGGGAGGATTTCTGTTTCTATAACAAGAAACAGACAAGAAACATCTGGGAGCATTTGAAATGTGCATATGGAGGAGGATACTGAGAATAAGTTGGAGAGACAAGATAAATGAAGAAGTACTTAAATAGTTGGAGAAGAGATAACCCTAATTATAACAATAGAGAGAAGGCAGAAAAACTGGATAAGACACATTTCAAGAGAAGATTAGTTACTGAAGGACATTGTAGAAGGTAAATTTGAAGGACAAACACCAAGAGGAAGGAATTGAAGGTCAATACTAGAAGACATTAAGGGAGGGAGACGGAAAGAGGAGCTAAGAGAGGTGGCAATGAAGAGAGAATCATAGAGGGAAACCGACTAATCCATGAAGGGACCTGCCTTAAGGCAGAACACTACTAGTAGTAGTAGTAGTAGTGGTAGTAGTAGTAGTAGTAGTAGTAGTAGTAGTAAATGATTACACGTCATAAACATACACTAAATCAAAAGTTTTCATATTTCTTGGCTGAATAATTCATCAGCTGATTCATCAGCTTCGGTCCCACGTAAAGGACAACCAGAATTTTTACATCTCTTGTCACTTGAACTAAATCGTCTCTTCGATTTTCGATGATATCTTCGTTGATAAAGAACCCACCAATGATTCACATTTGTTATGGTCTTATTGATTATTGCTTGATATTGTCATCAGGGATGTATTCGTACCCTGATGGACAAACATAAAAAAAAGAATTATTGTTTATCTTGCGACTATTCTTAAGAACATTTCATGATGTTGTACCAACCGTGTGTCACACGATCGTACATAGTTCATTTTGTGTATATATTATGCTTGTATGTTCGCTCTTCCCTCGCACTAAAATGAACCCGAATAAACATGGCTGTTTTTCTCACTGGTAACGGTGTCGTTTTTTAACATGAAATTTCTTGTTGCCTTGAGCTTTTGTATATAAAGGAGAGTGTTCTATAATAAACTCACTCAGTTGCTTTCATCCTGACTTTGAGTCACAACCTTCTCTCGGCCCGTCACAATGTGTACAAACCCTAGTGGGAGTTTGTCATGAATTGTAACATGTTGTTCAAAGGTCAAGACATGAAAGAAGATGAACACGCATGTAAAAAGTTCTTGAACAAGGAGGTGGATAACATAAGAAGAAGGAGGGGAAGGCCAAAGTTCAGGTGGAAAGATAAATTAGTGAATGGCATGAAGGAAAAGGGTCTAGGAGAACAAGATGTACAGAACAGAGGAAGGTGGAGAAGATTGAATAGAAACAGATACCTCATAGAGAAATGAGAAAAGAAGAAGAAGAAGAAGAAGAAGAAGAAGAAGAAGAAGAAGAAGAAGAAGAAGAAGAAGAAGAAGAAGAAAATAGCTCTTTCCAATCTATATCAAATTAGAAATTCCATAGACTTCATTGCATACTTCGCACCTGCCTCACTATATTATTCTTATTATTATTACTATCCAAGCTACAACCCTAGTTGGAAAAGCAAGATGCTATAAGCCCAGGGGCTCCAACAGGGAAAAATAGCCCAGTGAGGAAAGGAAATAAGGAAATAAATAAATGAAGAGAACAAATTAACAATAAATCATTCTAAAATAAGAAACAACGTCAAAACAGACATGTCATATAATAAACTATCAACAACATCAAAAAACAATATGTCATAAATAAACTGTAAAAAGACTATGTCCGCCTGGTCAACAAAAAAGCATTTGCTCCAACTATAGTCAATTCTTTTTAGTGGGGCAGATTTGCACCGACTCGCAGGGGTGCCCTTTTAGCTCGGAAAAGTTTCCTGATCGCTGATTGGTTGGACAAGATAATTCTAACCAATCAGATAGCAGGAAACTTTTCCGAGCTATAAGGGCACCGCTGTGAGTCAGTGCAAATGCGCCTCATTAAAAAAAATTGAGTATAGTAAGCAAGTGTCCGGCCGCCTAATCCTTTTCTGCACGTCAGGACCTCATATAGTGATGCTTCTATTCCTGGAGTGCTGCATGCGACTGTCTACTTAATGGCGTCTAAGAAACACATCGATACTGTAGTCCATGTTAGCTGCGTTGAGCGAGCAGGACTTTATGAACATCTGTACGGACACATCGGTCGGTCTTTGACGGATGTTTTTCTGGTCTTACTCAGTTAAAGAAAACTGAGTTTAATCTGAAATTCTCCGTAAAAATATACTGTTCTCAACCGTATTTCAGTAAAATACAGGTGACCCTAATTTTATCTTAATTTTTTATCTTTTATGGGTTGGTGACCGCAATATCACTCTACGTCAATATATCCGTTTTTAGAACGGTAAAAATACTTGAATAAATGTTGCCAGACATTTACCGTTTTTTTAATGTAAACTTTCAAGTGTATACAGCAGGTGAACCCTACTCTCTACAAGACCTCCACTGCCATTTTATCTTGTTCATTCAGAGTATTCAACATTTCATATCACGTATTGCTCAATAGTACCTGGTAATGTGTTTCTAGTGTGTTACGAAAGAGAATCTGAAAAGATGTTAAGTCATCATTGTTATTACCCGATTTAAACACTAACGAAATTTGGGCATTAAAGTATCCATAGTTTCAGGGGAAGATTTTCAGTGTATCACAAAATCCTTTGTTCATATAAGGCAAATGCCATAGACAAAGCCTTAGAACATTGGGCTAATTTACTAGGAAGGACTACAACAATCCATACTGAGTTGAGAGGAGTCACTCTGGCCCTCAAACACAAACATTACCAAATTGGAATACTTTTCCTTGTAACTAGCAGTGGTCTCTATCTTTAATCACTGGCGAAAAGATAGAGGGAAAATATAGAGACGTCTGACGAAAAGATAGAGCGAAAATATAGAGACGTCTGACGAAAAGATAGAGCGAAAAGATAGAAACGACTGGGGAAATCTAACCGAAGCACTTTGCGTCAACAGGCGTAGGAGGAGATATGGAAATATTATGAATCATGTTGTCCTATTATTAAAAATAATGTGTATTTAAATAAATACAAGACAATGGTACCTCCTTAATACAAAACATCCCAACAGCAATATAGTGTGTGACTATCTCCACGGATGCCTATGCACACTTCGTCACTTTATATCCCAACATCTTTCACCTAGAACTACGCCAGATGCCCATGACTTCCGCCAAGCATGGTATTTGCCACCATGCCAAAACAATAGCTCCACCCCCAGCGTTTGCAAGATTCAGAAGTTTGCCCCCACAATATTTGCCATCTTCTAAACCATATTTGCTGAAATGGAAGAGATGGGCCTTCGTCAAAAGGCCTCAAGACCGTGGTCATCACCCGTACCTATCGTCCTGAAGAAGGGTGGATCCCTACACCTGTTTGGGGATTACAGGCATCTTATCGTGCAGACAGAACCAGTGCTAAAGTATTTACAACCCTCGATTCCCTGAAGGGCTATTATCAGGTGCCCATGAACTCAGAAGACATCCCCAAGATCACCGTTGTCACCCCTTTTAACAAATATGCCTTCAATTACTCCTGCATTAGCCTTCGTGATGCAGGGGTTACATTTCAACGACTCATGAATGGTAGTTTAGAGGACCACCCCTTCCGCGTATGATACGTAGATGACATGCTAATATTCTCCCTCTCCAAAGAGAAGCCCCTACCTTACTACACATCGTCCTCGACCGCCTGTAGAAAAACAAGTATACTATTAGTGACAGGGAAGTGGCATTCTTTGGCCATTGTATCACTCCTGAAGGCATTCACCCCCTCCCTGAAAAGCTATCATCAGTCCAGAAGTTCGCCACACCCAGCAGGAGTTTTTGGGCAAGGTGAACTATTATCATCGTTCCTAGCCAGCCATTACAGCCACTCATGCCGCCCTCCACGGCTCCCTCAAACGCAAACCATAAAACATGAAGTGGGGTCCCCTTCAGGAGGCGATTGTCACCAACGTCAAGAAATCTCTTTTAAACTGCTACTAATCTTACCTTTCAATACAAAGTACTCCACTCCTATTCCCCACCAACACCAGTGATGTCTCTGTAGGGGCAGTACTCAAACAAATGTTAAACAGATCACCCTACCCATTGTCCTTCTTCAGTAAAAATTTTCCAAGGTGGAATCCAGCAGCTCTACTTTTGATCACGAACTACCGGTGGTGTAATTGGCTGTCAATCCCTTCCGCTACTTCATAGATGGTATGTCCATCATCATTCGCACAAACCACATGCCCCTTGAGCAACCCTTCACTCGACAGGTAAAGTGAATCCCATCACTAATACCATTTCCAGAAGCACTCTGGTTACCGTCCACCTGGAAATGGATTACGAGGCTTTGACAGAAGTCCAAAAAAGGGTAACCCGAGTACCAAATGCTACCTTTCTTCCGTTTGTTCAATCTCTTTTCAAACTTTAGTTACTTGTGCAACTGTAACCCTTTCCCTCAGTTGCACCTTAGCACTGAATGGGCTCCCGGTCCTCAGCCCTTTGGGCCATTATGGTTCAATTTCCATACTTCCGTCCATTCAAACTTTCGGCAGCAAAAACGAAATTCTATTTTACAAAGACTCAATAAGAAAAAAATGAAGAGTAAGCATTTTCATGTTACTTCTTTTAATATGAAACGCTAATTGAGGGGTAGATGGAGATGGTTTGGGCATGCTCTTCGCACTCCCCAAGAGGGATTAGTTCACCAGAGTTCATCTGGGCTCCACAAGGCACTAGAGGAGTTGGAAGACCCAGGCCTACATGGCTGAGGACTATGAAGCTCGAAGTAGGCGACGATGAGTGAACAAGTATTGAATTAAAAGCTCAAGACAGAAACGACTGGCGAAATCTAACTGAGGCCCTTTGTGTCAATAGGCGTAGGAGGAGATGATGATGATGATGAATTTCAAAGAATTGGTTCTTGAGAAGAGATTTATCAATTGTTGGTGGTGTTTTCAATCATATGAAAAAGAAGAAAACATCCAAATAACTGTGTTGCCCTTTTAAACAAATATACACTAAAATGGATTGTTATAATGAGTTCGACATTAATAATCCTCAACCTCTTCGAAGAATCTAAATCCTTTTAGAAATCTGAGATGAGGAAAGATACACATTTCTTTACTTTGACCGCATTTTGTGTGAAGCCTGAATCCTTAGCTAACGATAACAATGAGCCGTCTATTTATAAAAATATCACGGAGAGATCCAATGAAAGTCTGGACCTTTTAAACAAACGGTCGTGTTCTTGCTACAACCCTAGTTGGAAAAGCAGGATGCTATAAGCCCAGGGGCTCCAATAGGGAAAATAGCCCAGTAAGGAAAGGAAAAAAAAGGAAGATAAGATATTTTAATTTAAGAAGAGTAACAACATTAAAACAAATATCTCCTATATAAAATATAAAAACTTTAACAATACAAGAGGAAGAGAAAAAAGATAACAGTGTGCTCAAGTGTACCCTCAAGCAAGAGAACTCTAACCCATGGCAGTGGAAGACCATGGTACAGAGGTTATGGCACTACCCAAGACTAGAAAACAATGGTTTCATTTTGGAGTGTACTTCTCCCAGAAGAGCTGCTTGCCATAGCTAAAGAGCCTCTTCTACCCTTATCAAGAGAAAAATGGCCACTGAACAATTACAGTACAATAGCTCCTTGAGTGAAAAAAATTTGTTTGGTAATCTGTGTTGCCAGGTGTATGAGGACAGGAGAATATGTAAATAATAGGCCAGACTATTCAGTGTGTGTGTAGGCAAAGGGTTAATGAACCGTAAACAGAGAGAAAAATTCAACGTACTACTGTCTGGCCAGTCAAAAGACCCCATAACTCTCTAGCGGTAGTATCTCAACGGATGGCTGGTGCCTTGGTCAACCTACTATCTTGGGTCTTTTTGGTCGTCGTATTGTTCTCTAAGTCAGTGTCCTATTTCCTTCCAGCTCTCCAAAACATCTGAGGACCATTACAATCATTTTGAAAATATATAGTTCATTATTGTTTATTTTTTGTGGTCTGTTAATCTGAGAAACTCTTACATCTCTATTCCTAGATTTCTTATTTCTCTTCCTCTTGGTTTTCTTGAAGTTTTTATAGTTTATATAGGAAAGTTCTATTTTAATGCTGCTACTGTCCTTGAAATATCTTATTTCAATTGTTCATGACTTCTCTTGTAGTTTATTTATTTCCTTATTTCCTTAACTCACTGGACTATTTTTTTCCTGTTGGAGCCCTTGGGCTTGTAGCATCCTGCTTTTCCAACTAGGGTTGTAGCTTAGCTAATAATAATAATAATAATAATAATAATAATAATAATAATAATAATAATAATAATAATACTTTCCTCATGTGTATTTTCAAAAATGCATAATTCTATCATTATACTTCACTCAGTATAATAAAAATATATACACTTTTCCTGAAACACTTGTTACACTATGCTTTTGTTCTCATTTTTCAGATAATGAGGCTGTGAACAGCAAGAATGTTTTCGAGCGAGAATAAAATTCGTTATCACAATGAAACTTCGCGTAATTTTCCGGGAGTAGATTTTAACGTTTTATATTTCTAGACACTTCAAAAACAAATCGAAAATTTCTGAAAAAAAAGAAAAATCGAGTGAACATAAATAGAATTTCTAATAATTAGAAAAATTTTAGGTTATTATTATTATTATTATTATTATTATTATTATTATTATTATTATTATTATTATTATTATTATTATTATTATCTAAGCTACAACCCTTGTTGGAAAAGCAGGATGCTATAAGCCCAGAGGCTCCAACAGGGAAAATAGCCCGGTGAGGAAAGGCTAAAAAGGAAAATATAATATTTTAAGAGCAACAACATTAAAATAAATATCTCCTATATAAACTATAAAAAACTTTAACAAAACAAGCGGAAGAAAAATAAGATAGAATAGTGTGCTCGAGTGTACCCTCAAGCAAGAGAATACTTAACCCCGATTTCTTAATTCCAATTATTTTCGAGTAGATAAAAAAATAAAAAAAGAGTACGTTGCTGTAGACTTAGGGGACAATTACTTCTTTATTCAGTCGTGGAGAACAAAATTAATGATCTCATTACGTATTGAACGTAAGAAGCTTAACAGTAAAATACAGCTTCACGTAGGACTAGGGCTTCCCTTGACAAAAGAAGCAGGGGGAAAAGCCCCAGCTGTTTATGGTCTCAGGATAAAATCCCTTCCTCATAAAGCTCTCTTTTCCACACAACGGTTATTGGGTTAATGGCGGTATTAAGCTAAGCTACGCGTACGGAAAGGACAAAGAACCTGCAGAGAGAGAGAGAGAGAGAGAGAGAGAGAGAGAGAGAGAGAGGGGGGGGGTTTATTCCCCCTCATTTCCCATCGTTCCCCATCACCTATTCTAGGGAATAGGTTTCCTTTTTCTTCTTCTCCTTTTTTATATGTTTCCCATAAAGAATGGTTGTTTTTTAACTGGTGTATTTATGTTTATAAAAGCGTCCACATTTCTGTTGAAATACAGTAGCATTAAGCTGGCAAGATCCTTTAGTTTTTACTTAAAATTGTTCTTGATTTAAATCCACCATTATACATATTCCAATGCTAAAAAAAAGAAAAAAAATAACAAATTTTCTGAAAAACAGCCATCAACTGTTCTCCACAATAGATAAAGAGGAAATTAATAAACACATTTATTCACTGAAATGCGTTCTTGTTCCTAACTAAGGGCGGGCCATGATGATTCACCCCGAATCATCCCGCCGCTTGGAAATCACGTTGATCTCGGGTGAAATAACTTCGCAAAAATCCTGTCCGCTTTTGTCCTAGAGTTCTTTATTTTCCCTTTAAATATCTGCTCATATGGGGTGAAAAACCTATGGAGCTTTTAACTTAAAGGCATCTGAGAGTCCTTAGAGTCCTTAGAATAGACTCTGAATTTCCAGCGTGAGATAGGATGCAAAGTTCAGTGAGGTGAGGACCATATCGTAAGAGTCAAAAGGGCAGATAACACTATGATGTACCATTGCCATCTGGTGGAGAGAGTGCGAGTCACCTTGGGATTCGGTTCTCAAAGGATTGGGCGAAAGGATTACGATTAGAATCCTGCAAATTATCGCCTTTTTCCTAGCACAGATGAATGTTCGACGAGAGATAAAATCATTTATTACTTTCTCGTGGGTATAAGCCTTTAATTCCAGGGGATCGCCTTTGAGAGAGAGAGAGAGAGAGAGAGAGAGAGAGGAGAGAGAGAGAGAGAGAGAGAGAGAGAGAGAGAGAGACATATATATATATATATATATATATAGAGAGAGAGAGAGAGAGAGAGAGAGAGAGAGAGAGAGAGAGAGAGAGAGAGAGAGAGAGAGAGAGAGACATATGTATATATATATATATATATATATATATATATATATATATATATATATATATATATATATATATATTACTTTCTCGTGGGTATAAGCCTCTAATTCCAGGGGATCGCCTTTGAGAGAGAGAGAGAGAGAGAGAGAGAGAGAGAGAGAGAGAGAGAGAGAGAGACATATGTATAAATATATATATATATATATATATATATAGAGAGAGAGAGAGAGAGAGAGAGAGAGAGAGAGAGAGAGAGAGAGAGAGAGAGAGAGAGAGAGAGAGAGACATATGTATATATATATATATATATATATATATATATATATATATATTATATATATTACTTTCTCGTGGGTATAAGCCTCTAATTCCAGGGGATCGCCTTTGAGAGAGAGAGAGAGAGAGAGAGAGAGAGAGAGAGAGAGAGAGAGAGAGAGAGAGACATATGTATAAATATATATATATATATATATATAGAGAGAGAGAGAGAGAGAGAGAGAGAGAGAGAGAGAGAGAGAGACATATGTGTATATATATATATATATATATATATATATATATATATATATATATATATTTATATACTGTATATATACATATATATATATATATATAGAGAGGAGAGGAGAGAGAGAGAGAGAGAGAGAGAGAGAGAGAGAGAGAGAGAGAGAGAGAGAGAGAGAGAATGTTTCATAATCTACATCATATTAGCCCTGAAACCTTTACCGAATCATATACATTACATTTCTCATTCAATAAGTTTTTTAAGCCAACAACTCTCCAAATGACTTGGGAAATTTTTATTGAACTCATCTTAGCAAAAAAAAATATACAAAATAGGACTATCTTCTTTGGAAATTTTCATAATACATTATAGCACTTTTATCATCAATTAGGCTAAAATTTCGAACGATAAAGACGATTTATAAATTTGCTTCATCAATTATTCAAATTTGGCCGACAACTGTTTCAGTCAATAACTGCTTATCATTAGGATATCCTTAAGAACGATCTTTAGAAGAAATCTTCATAGCAATTAATGTGATTATTTTTACATAGAAATTCGTGGAAATATTACAGGAGCCATCTTCCTTTTTTATCATTATTATTATTATTATTATTATTATTATTATTATTATTATTATTATTATTACTTGCTAATCTACAACCTATTTGGAAAAGCAGGATGCTCTAAGCCCAGGGGCTCCAACAGGGAAAATAGCCCAGTGAGGAAAGGAAAAAAGGAAAAATTAAACATTTTCAGAAGAGTAACAACATTGAATTAAAATTCTCCTATAAAAACTATATGAACTTTAACAAAATATGAGGAAGAGAAATTAAATAGAACTCTAACCCATGAGAGTGGAAGACCATGGTACAGAGGCTATAGTACAACCCAAGATTAGAGAACAATGGTTTGATTTTGGAGTGTCCTTCTAGAAGAGCTGCTTACCATAGCTAAAGAGTCTTTTCTCTTTTCCTATGTAAATGTATTTCTTTTTTTGGGGGGAGGTGTGTGTGTTTCTCTTGAGCTCTTTTATAATTCTATTGAAATTCTATAGTCAATATCTTTAAATGAGGCGTATTTGCACCGACTCGCAGGGGTGCCCTTTCAGCTCGGAAAAGTTTCCTGATCGCTGATTTGTTAGCATTATCTTGTCCAACCAATCAGTGATCAGGAAACTTTTCCGAGCTAAAAAGGCACCCCTGGGAGTCGGTGCAAATCTGCCTCGCTAAAAAAAAATTGACTATAGTTGTTTTTATTGGTTCAAAAGTAGGAATTTAGGAGGTCAATTGGTATGCTAAGTTTAGTGTATTGAGTTGGGATAAAAAATTCTCCATTAGAAGACCTTATCAAGGACACATTAGTTGTTAACAAAGAAGATTACTCTAGAGACTTGTGATTACTGAAGTAGTAAGCATTAGACTCCAATAGCCTGGGGATGAATGCTGTAAAGGTCTAAAGGCCACTCATGAATGGCAGAGAAAAGGGACAGTGACATTGCCCTATAGAGCAGGACAGCGCTCTGGAGACTGGCCATGATGATGATGATGATTATTACTTTTATTATTATTATTATTAGTAGTAGTAGTAGTAGTAGTAATAAAAACAGCAACAACAACAACAACAACAATAATAATGATAATAATAATAATAATAATAATAATCATTATTATTATTATTATTATCATAGTTGTTGTTGTTGTTGTTGTTATTAATACTACTACTACTACTACTACTACTACTACTACTCATTATTATTATTATTATTATTATTATTATTATTAATAATAATAATAATAATAATAATAATAATAACGCGGAGGGGGTGCCATTTCGAGAGGCCAGATGTCACCAGACAGCCTTTGTAACGGCGCAAACTTATATGCCCCATTCCATTTTCCTCTCGGCTCTCTTGATAATCTATCTCGACTACAGGAATCAATTAACGCATTCGAGTCGATGATGCTCGTGTGACACTCGATTGCTCTGTTCGATTCCAGGAGTGTCCTCATGCTATTTATTTTCATCTTGGATTTCTCGTCAGGTATCAATTAGGCTTTAAAGGAGACCTTAAGACCATCTCAGCGGCATATATTAACATTTATGGGGGGGCTATTCAGTTGATTGCGCAATTATCTGGAAAGGGAGTTTAATTCTATTGGTATTGCATTTACGTAATTGCTGATAAATTGCCTTGGAATAATGCCCCTTTTGGTAACTAACTCATTAAAGGTTTAAAGGTCGCTCATGAATGGCAGAGGCAAGGGACAGTGACATTGCCCTAGCAATCAGGACAATGCCCTGGAGACTGACCATATATTATATGATCAGCGCCCGAGCCTCCTCTCCACCCAAGCTAGGACCAGAGAGGGCCAGGCAGTGGCTGCTGATGACTCAGCAGATAGATCTATAGGCTCCCCGAACCCCCCAACCTTAGCTCACAAGGATGGTAAGGTTGCAGACACTAACGAGTCTGAGCGGGACTCGAACCCCCGACTGGCAAACACCAGGCTGAGACGTTACCAATCAGGCCGCAGCAACCTTAGATGGGACTGCGGTTAGAACATAAATATATCTAAATTAATTGTAAACTCGTATATGAACCTTCTTGAAAAGTTCTATACAATTTGATCTAAATTCCATATTTTGCATAAATTACTAATCTTTGAATTAGAATGTATTTCTTTCACAGTTGTAGAACTTTACCTGAAAATGAGCTTCCAAGTAGCACCATCTCCTAATAGTTCTCGTTTATACTCATCATCTTCATCATCATCATCATCGTCATCATCAGCCGTAGCTAGACCACTGCAGGACAAAGACCTTAGACATGCCCTTCCACTCGCACTTGTTTATGGTCTTTCTATGCAGTCTACACCTGCAAATTTTCTTGGTTCGTCAATACATAGTCTTGTATTCCTTTACTTGCTTCTTTTGCAATCTCTAGGAATCTATTTTGTTATTCTTAATGTCCATCTATTATCTGTCATTCTCATTATAATTGTCCTGCCTATGTCCATTTCTTTGTCTTACATGTTAGAATATCCTCTACTTTAGTTTGCTCTCGTATCCATGTTGTTCTTTTCTATCTTTTAGTGTTAATCCCTTCATTATCTTTCCATAGCTCTTTGAGTTGTACCTAGCTTATGCTACAATATTGAAATTTCCATTTGGATTCCAACCTATCCCTAAAAAATCGCAAGGCATCTTTCCAAAAATCGTTTTCAAACGAAAAACTATACAAATAATTCGGGTCCGTTATTGCTATACTAGATTGAAATCGTTCATCTCTTGTTTTGGATAGTGCCATAGCCTCTGTACCATGGTCTTCCACTGACTTGGGTTAGCGTTCTCTTGCTTGAGGATACACTCGGACACACTATTCTATCGTATTTCTCTTTTTCTTTCGTTAAAGTTTTTATAGTTTATATAGGAAATATTTTAATGTTATTGTTCTTAAAATATTCTATTTTTCCATGTTTCCTTTCTTCACTGGGCTATTTTCTCTGTTGGAGCCCATGGGCTTATAGCATCCTACTTTTCCAAATAGGGTTGTGGCTTAGCTAATAATAATAATAATAATAATAATAATAATAATAATAATAATAGTAGTAGTAGTAGTAGTAGTAGTAGTAGTAGTAGTAGTAGTAGTAACGGCTCCATCCGTGCACCATAAGTGTTTTTTACGCCCAGTATACATAAGTCAAACTTTCCCTTGCTTATTAGCTAATGGTGGGAAGCTATTAACCAACCCAAGGGACAAAGAAGAGCTACTTCATACACCCTTGAGTCTTAACTGTCTTCTTTCGGGGCCTCTCTTCTTTTCTTGTTTTTTTGTCACCCTGGGCGACTCCTCAACCACTTTAATTAAAAAGACCCCTGATAACCTAGAGAGTTGAAGAGGCAAGACTGATGAGATTTTTTCTAATTTTTATTTTCTGATTATACTTCCTCCTAAGGTTAACGTACTTTCTGCTAAAGTTATCGTACTTTCACAAGGTTGTCGTACTTTTTCCTAAGGATATTGTACTTTCTGCTGATTTTTAGTTTACTTTCTGCTAAGGTTATCATACTTTTTCCTAAAGTTATTGTACTTTCTGCCAAGGTCAATGTACTTTCACAAGGTTATCGTACTTTTTCCTAAGGTTATCATACTTTTTCCTAAGGTTATCTTACTTTTTCCTAAGGTTATTGTAGTTATTCATAAGGCTATCGTAATTTCTGCTAAGGTTATCGTACTTTCTCTTATGGTTATCTTACTTTCTGCTAAGGGTACCATACTTTCTCTTATGGTTATCTTACTTTCTGTTAAGGCTATCGTACTTTTTCCTAAGGTTATCCTACTTTCTCCCAAGGTTATCATACTTTCTCCTAAGGTTACCGTACATTCTTCTAACGTTATCGTACTATCTCCCAAGGTTATCTACATTCTCCTAAGGTTATCGTACATTCTTCTAAGGTTATCGTACTTTCTCCTAAGGTTATTGTACATTCTCCAAAGGATATCATACATTCTCCTAAGGTTATCCTACTTTCTCCTAAGGTTATCATATTTTCTCCTAAGGTTATCGTACATTCTCCTATGGTTATCGCACATTCTCCTAAGGTTATCGTACTTTTTCCAAAGGTTATCCTACTTTCTCCGAAGGTTATCTTACATTCTCCTAAGGTTATCGTACTTTCTCCTAAGGTTATTGTACATTCTCTTAAGGTTATTGTACATTCTCCTAAGGCTAT
>NC_090735.1:7455617-7459834 GCF_036898095.1 Palaemon carinicauda
TTACAAGGATTGTAATAACACTCAACTGCGAATAATAAAAGGAGTTCACTGCAACAAAGTGTCCTTTTTCCCATGCTTGTACACAATCAATTGTTCACTCAAACAAAAGGCTCCAGCTCCAACAGAAAGACGAGTAAAGGTCATTAAACTTACAATTAAATTATTAAAGAGAAAAAATTCCCTTTTATATCCCCATGTTTGTTTCATCAATTGAAATAAAGTCATTAACAAAGTTTTAAAAAGGTCGTAAACTAGAGCCAGCGAGGCTGTTATTTCGCTTAAGGTCTCCGTATGAGGACTATAAAAGAGGTGGGAAGGACGGAAATGTTTCACTTGCCTTAGCTGGAAGGGAAAATTCTGTGGAAAATAATACGAGAGGTAATAGGAATAAATTAGATATATGTTGAGTCTAAAATGAAAAGAGGGGAAGCTGGATTTATGCCTACTTTAGGCTCCAGAGCCTTTAAATATGCGGCCCCGAGACTATATAATAATAAGCTCCCACGAAACATTCAAATGATTGAAGACATTAAGGCTTTCAAGAGGAAACTGAAGACTTTCTTATTTCATGACTCTTTTGACAGTGACGATTTAACAGTAAAGGAACAATATGTGATATGAAATATTAAATACTCTGAACGAACAAGGTAATACGGCAGTGAAGGTCCTGTAGAGAGTGGGGTTCCCCTGCTGTATGGGACCGGAAAAGCAGCCGTCAAAGTAAAGATAAACGACAAAATTGCTCGGAGAATGCAAGCTTTCGCCAATGCAGAGTCCTCTCTCACCGAATGTTATATTCTTATCTCTCCGAAAATCTAAGTAATAATTTTGTAAAGGTTTAGTAAAATCCTAAACCTAACTTATTGTATAATACTACTAACAAGCAGCCAAACACACACACGCACACACACGCACAAAGGAAAGCAAATAAGTAAATGAAATTAACCATTAAATAACATCCATGCAGAAAGTAACAAAACTAGAAAGGTTGGTAAAATCATATCTCTGAAATACTATGAAAATGATAAATAAACTCAGGAACAGTAAACCTCATTAGGGCACAGTAATTTCACGGCACCCCCATCTCTCTCTCTCTCTCTCTCTCTCTCTCTCTCTCTCTCTCTCTCTCTCTCTCTCTCCCGTGAGGAAGTTTTCTTTTTTTGCAAAGCTTCATATCCACAAATCGAATTAGGAATTAGTAGATTAAAAAGTCTAAACCTATCGACAAGATATTTTTATGAAAAAACAAATAAACGCAAATTCTAAACTTCTCTCTCTCTCTCTCTCTCTCTCTCTCTCTCTCTCTCTCTCTCTCTCTCTCTCTCTCTCTCTCTCTCTCTCTCTCTCCTGTGAGGAAGGCTCCTTCTTTTGCAAAAGCTTCATATCCACAAAACGGATTAGGAATTAATTAATTAAAAAGTCTAGACCTCTAGACAAGATATTTTTATGAAAAAAAAAAACCCAAATTCTAAACTTCTCTCTCTCTCTCTCTCTCTCTCTCTCTCTCTCTCTCCTCTCTCTCTCTCTCTCTCTCTCTCTCTCTCTCTCTCTCACACACAGACACACACACACACACACACACACACAAAATATACATATTATTTCGTATAATCAGGCAAACAGATTAAACAAAACCTTGAATCTTTGTTGAAAATAACAGCCTCAATTTTAATATAGGTGTAAAATATATCAATCTAAGGCATAACTTAAACGCACAGTATAGTTTATTACTAGCAAGTTTTCCCTGTAAAAACAAATTTTCAATATCATTTATACCTAGAGAATTTTCTGTAAAATCTTGAAAGTTCCTTTATCGTTTATAACTAGCAAGTGTTCTCTGTAAAAACCTAAAGTTCCTGTATCGCTTGTAACTAGCAAGTTTTCTCTGTAAAAACTTAAAAGTTCCTGTATCGTTTATAACTAGCAAGTTTTATATGTAAAGCCTTAAAGTCCATGTATCATTTATACCTAGCAAGTTTTCTCTTTAAAAACCTAAAAGTTCCTGTATCGTTTATAACTAGCAAGTTTTATATGTAAAAACTTTAAGTTCCAGCATCCTTTATACCTAGCAAGTTTTCTCTGTAAAAAATTAAAGTTCCTGTATCATTTATAACTAGGAAATTTTCTCTGTAAAAACTTAAAGTTCCAGCATCCTTTATACCTAGCAAGTTTTCTCTGTAAAAAATTAAAGTTCCAGCATCATTTATACCTAGCAAGTTTTATCTGTAAAAACTTAAAGTTCCAGCATCATTTATACCTACCAATTTTTCTCTGTAAAAACTTAAAGTTCCAGCATCGTTTATAACTAGCAAATTTTCTCTATATGCGTCCTTGTTAACTGTAATTTATCGTTTCCGTCTATCTAAAATCTTCGTAAATTTCATAACTGAGAAAAATAAGTCTTTTCAAATATGATAGATAGGGTTGCACCTTGCTTGCGGGTACACTCGGGCACACTATTCTATCTTATTTCTCTTCCTCTTTGTTTTTTTATCATAATTTTTAAATGAAAGATATATTTCAATGTTGTTACTGCTCTTAAAATATTTAATTTAATTGTTCACTACTTCTATAGTTTATTCATTTCCTTTATTTTCTTTTCTCACTGGGCTAAATTTCCCTTGTTGGGGCCCTTGGGCTTTTAGCATCCTGGTTTTCCTACAAGGATTATAGCTTAACTTACAATAATAATAATAATAATAATAGTAATAATAATAGTCACTTAGAACCATGTAAGTAAGTTGTTTTTCTACTGAATATATTAACAAGACTTCAAGTGTTATATTAACTTCATAAACAGGTTATTTCAGGTTATTTCACAAGGTCGGGATTAGCAAGAATTAACTTAATAAATATAACTGCAAAATTTGTTGTGAAAATTTCCATTAGCTCACTTTATTTAAGATGTGATTTTGTTTAAACAATAACGAAATATTTCTTTGAATTTTGGAATATAAGTAAGCAATGAAATGTTACCTTCTCTGGAATACATTAATGTCGTTCGATGCATATCATCATCATCTCCACCTCCCAGGCTCCCACGCCTATTGACCCAAAGGGCCTCAGTTAGATTTTTCCAGTCGTCTCTTTCTTAAGCTTTTAAATCAATACTTCTTCATTCATCATCTCCCACTTCACGTTTCATCGTTCTCAGCCTTGTAGGCCTGGGTCTTCCAACTCTTCTATTGCCTTGTGGAGTCCAGTTTAAGGTTTGGTGAAGTAATCTCTCTTGGGAGTGTGAAGAGCATAACCAAACCTTCTCCATCTACCCCTCATCATGATCTCATCCACATATGGCACTTGAGTAATCTCATCTATAATTCATTTCTAATCCTGTCCTGTCATTTAACTCACAAACCATCTTCATATATACAATGTAATAGAATAAAACCATTTAATTACCTTTTCCAAATTGCAAAAATTAAAATTAATTTGCAGTTTTTATATTTTGCTCTGCATTACTGAACACCAAAGTTATCCGTATTTTATTAATTATTATAAATGGAAAATATATTTTAAACCCATATAATGTAAATATGAACAGATGAGGACCAAATAAAAAGTTTAGACAACTCAAAAACCCTTGAAAAATACTTGGACTAAAAATATTTTGATTAAAATCTGGCGCATGTTGACAGGCCAAACTAGAATATGAAATGAGTTAATATATTCTGTAATTTTCAACTAAACGTTTCAGTCTTATTTTATATTTTCCAATCCTCACGTGATTCTTGATTGAAAATTTACTTATGAGCAGTAATTTCGGTTTGTTTCTTCTTCAATGGCACAGTGGCCTTACACTGTCTGGGTTGGAGTTCTCTTGCTTGAGGGTACACTCGGGCACACTATTCTATCTTTATTTCTCTTCCTCTTGTTTTGTTAAAGTGTTTTTATTATTATGTAGGAAATATTTATTTTAATGTTATTACTGTTCTTAAAATATTTTACTTTTCCTCGTTTCCTTTCCTCACTGGGCTATTTTCCCTGTAAGCTTGAAGCATCCTGCTTTCCAACTAGTGTTGTAGCTTAGCAAGTAATGATGATAATAATAATAATAATAATAATAATAATAATAATAATAATAATAATAGTATATCTAAAGCTCTAAACAATAACAAATCATAAAATAAGAATATAAGTGTATAAAGAAGATGACGTAAGGCAGAACAGAACAAGAATGAAGGCAAACTTCAAAGAATAGATATTCCGAAGTAGAT
>NC_090735.1:7460334-7517834 GCF_036898095.1 Palaemon carinicauda
AAAAAGAAATTCAAAAGTTTGATTGAGGGTGCAACAGTACTCCTGTTCAGGTTGCGGCTGAAAACAAAAGTGGAGATCTTTTGATAGATGGAGGTGCAGTGCTTCTAACCCATGCTACCTGTCTATCACCAAAGCAAACAACAGCCAGTATTGACTTCCTAAAAGAAAAAGAAATTCAAAAGTTTGATTGAGGGTGCAACAGTACTCCTGTTCAGGTTGCAGCTGAAAACAAAAGTGGAGATCTTTTGATAGATGGAGGTGCAGTGCTTCTAACCCATGCTACCTGTCTATCACCAAAGCAAACAACAGCCAGTATTGACTTACTAAAAGAAAAAGAAATTCAAAAGTTTGATTGAGGGGTGCAACAGTACTCCTGTTCAGGTTGCGGCTGAAAACAAAAGTGGAGATCTTTTGATAGATGGAGGTGCAGTGCTTCTAACCCATGCTACCTGTCTATCACCAAAGCAAACAACAGCCAGTATTGACTTCCTAAAAGAAAAAGAAATTCAAAAGTTTGATTGAGGGTGCAACAGTACTCCTGTTCAGGTTGCGGCTGAAAACAAAAGTGGAGATCTTTTGATAGATGGAGGTGCAGTGCTTCTAACCCATGCTACCTGTCTATCACCAAAGCAAACAACAGCCAGTATTGACTTCCTAAAAGAAAAAGAAATTCAAAAGTTTGATTGAGGGTGCAACAGTACTCCTGTTCAGGTTGCGGCTGAAAACAAAAGTGGAGATCTTTTGATAGATGGAGGTGCAGTGCTTCTAACCCATGCTACCTGTCTATCACCAAAGCAAACAACAGCCAGTATTGACTTCCTAAAAGAAAAAGAAATTCAAAAGTTTGATTGAGGGTGCAACAGTACTCCTGTTCAGGTTGCGGCTGAAAACAAAAGTGGAGATCTTTTGATAGATGGAGGTGCAGTGCTTCTAACCCATGCTACCTGTCTATCACCAAAGCAAACAACAGCCAGTATTGACTTCCTAAAAGAAAAAGAAATTCAAAAGTTTGATTGAGGATGCAACAGTACTCCTGTTCAGGTTGCGGCTGAAAACAAAAGTGGAGATCTTTTGATAGATGGAGGTGCAGTGCTTCTAACCCATGCTACCTGTCTATCACCAAAGCAAACAACAGCCAGTATTGACTTCCTAAAAGAAAAAGAAATTCAAAAGTTTGATTGAGGTTGCGGCTGAAAACAAAAGTGGAGATCTTTTGATAGATGGAGGTGCAGTGCTTCTAACCCATGCTACCTGTCTATCACCAAAGCAAACAACAGCCAGTATTGACTTCCTAAAAGAAAAAGAAATTCAAAAGTTTGATTGAGGATGCAACAGTACTCCTGTTCAGGTTGCGGCTGAAAACAAAAGTGGAGATATTTTGATAGATGGAGGTGCAGTGCTTCTAACCCATGCTACCTGTCTATCACCAAAGCAAACAACAGCCAGTATTGACTTCCTAAAAGAAAAAGAAATTCAAAAGTTTGATTGAGGGTGCAACAGTACTCCTGTTCAGGTTGCGGCTGAAAACAAAAGTGGAGATCTTTTGATAGATGGAGGTGCAGTGCTTCTAACCCATGCTACCTGTCTATCACCAAAGCAAACAACAGCCAGTATTGACTTCCTAAAAGAAAAAGAAATTCAAAAGTTTGATTGAGGATGCAACAGTACTCCTGTTCAGGTTGCGGCTGAAAACAAAAGTGGAGATATTTTGAAAGATGGAGGTGCAGTGCTTCTAACCCATGCTACCTGTCTATCACCAAAGCAAACAACAGCCAGTATTGACTTCCTAAAAGAAAAAGAAATTCAAAAGTTTGATTGAGGGTGCAACAGTACTCCTGTTCAGGTTGCGGCTGAAAACAAAAGTGGAGATCTTTTGATAGATGGAGGTGCAGTGCTTCTAACCCATGCTACCTGTCTATCACCAAAGCAAACAACAGCCAGTATTGACTTCCTAAAAGAAAAAGAAATTCAAAAGTTTGATTGAGGGTGCAACAGTACTCCTGTTCAGGTTGCGGCTGAAAACACAAGTGGAGATCTTTTGATAGATGGAGGTGCAGTGCTTCTAACCCATGCTACCTGTCTATCACCAAAGCAAACAACAGCCAGTATTGACTTCCTAAAAGAAAAAGAAATTCAAAAGTTTGATTGAGGGTGCAACAGTACTCCTGTTCAGGTTGCGGCTGCAAACAAAAGTGGAGATCTTTTGATAGATGGAGGTGCAGTGCTTCTAACCCATGCTACCTGTCTATCACCAAAGCAAACAACAGCCAGTATTGACTTCCTAAAAAAAAAGAAATTCAAAAGTTTGATTGAGGGTGCAACAGTACTCCTGTTCAGGTTGCGGCTGAAAACAAAAGTGGAGATCTTTTGATAGATGGAGGTGCAGTGCTTCTAACCCATGCTACCTGTCTATCACCAAAGCAAACAACAGCCAGTATTGACTTCCTAAAAGAAAAAGAAATTCAAAAGTTTGATTGAGGGTGCAACAGTACTCCTGTTCAGGTTGCGGCTGAAAACAAAAGTGGAGATCTTTTGATAGATGGAGGTACAGTGCTTCTAACCCATGCTACCTGTCTATCACCAAAGTAAACAACAGCCAGTATTGACTTCCTAAAAGAAAAAGAAATTCAAAAGTTTGATTGAGGATGCAACAGTACTCCTGTTCAGGTTGCGGCTGAAAACAAAAGTGGAGATCTTTTGATAGATGGAGGTGCAGTGCTTCTAACCCATGCTACCTGTCTATCACCAAAGCAAACAACAGCCAGTATTGACTTCCTAAAAGAAAAAGAAATTCAAAAGTTTGATTGAGGGTGCAACAGTACTCCTGTTCAGGTTGCGGCTGAAAACAAAAGTGGAGATCTTTTGATAGATGGAGGTGCAGTGCTTCTAACCCATGCTACCTGTCTATCACCAAAGCAAACAACAGCCAGTATTGACTTCCTAAAAGAAAAAGAAATTCAAAAGTTTGATTGAGGGTGCAACAGTACTCCTGTTCAGGTTGCGGCTGAAAACAAAAGTGGAGATCTTTTGATAGATGGAGGTGCAGTGCTTCTAACCCATGCTACCTGTCTATCACCAAAGCAAACAACAGCCAGTATTGACTTCCTAAAAGAAAAAGAAATTCAAAAGTTTGATTGAGGGTGCAACAGTACTCCTGTTCAGGTTGCGGCTGAAAACAAAAGTGGAGATCTTTTGATAGATGGAGGTGCAGTGCTTCTAACCCATGCTACCTGTCTATCACCAAAGCAAACAACAGCCAGTATTGACTTCCTAAAAGAAAAAGAAATTCAAAAGTTTGATTGAGGATGCAACAGTACTCCTGTTCAGGTTGCGGCTGAAAACAAAAGTGGAGATCTTTTGATAGATGGAGGTGCAGTGCTTCTAACCCATGCTACCTGTCTATCACCAAAGCAAACAACAGCCAGTATTGACTTCCTAAAAGAAAAAGAAATTCAAAAGTTTGATTGAGGATGCAACAGTACTCCTGTTCAGGTTGCGGCTGAAAACAAAAGTGGAGATCTTTTGATAGATGGAGGTGCAGTGCTTCTAACCCATGCTACCTGTTTATCACCAAAGCAAACAACAGCCAGTATTGACTTCCTAAAAGAAAAAGAAATTCAAAAGTTTGATTGAGGGTGCAACAGTCCTCCTGTTCAGGTTGCGGCTGAAAACAAAAGTGGAGATCTTTTGATAGATGGAGGTGCAGTGCTTCTAACCCATGCTACCTGTCTATCACCAAAGCAAACAACAGCCAGTATTGACTTCCTAAAAGAAAAAGAAATTCAAAAGTTTGATTGAGGATGCAACAGTACTCCTGTTCAGGTTGCGGCTGAAAACAAAAGTGGAGATCTTTTGATAGATGGAGGTGCAGTGCTTCTAACCCATGCTACCTGTCTATCACCAAAGCAAACAACAGCCAGTATTGACTTCCTAAAAGAAAAAGAAATTCAAAAGTTTGATTGAGGGTGCAACAGTACTCCTGTTCAGGTTGCGGCTGAAAACAAAAGTGGAGATCTTTTGATAGATGGAGGTGCAGTGCTTCTAACCCATGCTACCTGTCTATCACCAAAGCAAACAACAGCCAGTATTGACTTCCTAAAAGAAAAAGAAATTCAAAAGTTTGATTGAGGATGCAACAGTACTCCTGTTCAGGTTGTGGCTGAAAACAAAAGTGGAGATCTTTTGATAGATGGAGGTGCAGTGCTTCTAACCCATGCTACCTGTCTATCACCAAAGCAAACAACAGCCAGTATTGACTTCCTAAAAGAAAAAGAAATTCAAAAGTTTGATTGAGGGTGCAACAGTACTCCTGTTCAGGTTGCGGCTGAAAACAAAAGTGGAGATCTTTTGATAGATGGAGGTGCAGTGCTTCTAACCCATGCTACCTGTCTATCACCAAAGCAAACAACAGCCAGTATTGACTTCCTAAAAGAAAAAGAAATTCAAAAGTTTGATTGAGGGTGCAACAGTACTCCTGTTCAGGTTGCGGCTGAAAACAAAAGTGGAGATCTTTTGATAGATGGAGGTGCAGTGCTTCTAACCCATGCTACCTGTCTATCACCAAAGCAAACAACAGCCAGTATTGACTTCCTAAAAGAAAAAGAAATTCAAAAGTTTGATTGAGGGTGCAACAGTACTCCTGTTCAGGTTGCGGCTGAAAACAAAAGTGGAGATCTTTTGATAGATGGAGGTGCAGTGCTTCTAACCCATGCTACCTGTCTATCACCAAAGCAAACAACAGCCAGTATTGACTTCCTAAAAGAAAAAGAAATTCAAAAGTTTGATTGAGGATGCAACAGTACTCCTGTTCAGGTTGCGGCTGAAAACAAAAGTGGAGATCTTTTGATAGATGGAGGTGCAGTGCTTCTAACCCATGCTACCTGTCTATCACCAAAGCAAACAACAGCCAGTATTGACTTCCTAAAAGAAAAAGAAATTCAAAAGTTTGATTGAGGATGCAACAGTACTCCTGTTCAGGTTGCGGCTGAAAACAAAAGTGGAGATCTTTTGATAGATGGAGGTGCAGTGCTTCTAACCCATGCTACCTGTCTATCACCAAAGCAAACAACAGCCAGTATTGACTTCCTAAAAGAAAAAGAAATTCAAAAGTTTGATTGAGGGTGCAACAGTACTCCTGTTCAGGTTGCGGCTGAAAACAAAAGTGGAGATCTTTTGATAGATGGAGGTGCAGTGCTTCTAACCCATGCTACCTGTCTATCACCAAAGTAAACAACAGCCAGTATTGACTTCCTAAAAGAAAAAGAAATTCAAAAGTTTGATTGAGGATGCAACAGTACTCCTGTTCAGGTTGCGGCTGAAAACAAAAGTGGAGATCTTTTGATAGATGGAGGTGCAGTGCTTCTAACCCATGCTACCTGTCTATCACCAAAGCAAACAACAGCCAGTATTGACTTCCTAAAAGAAAAAGTAATTCAAAAGTTTGATTGAGGGTGCAACAGTACTCCTGTTCAGGTTGCGGCTGAAAACAAAAGTGGAGATCTTTTGATAGATGGAGGTGCAGTGCTTCTAACCCATGCTACCTGTCTATCACCAAAGCAAACAACAGCCAGTATTGACTTCCTAAAAGAAAAAGAAATTCAAAAGTTTGATTGAGGATGCAACAGTACTCCTGTTCAGGTTGCGGCTGAAAACAAAAGTGGAGATCTTTTGATAGATGGAGGTGCAGTGCTTCTAACCCATGCTACCTGTCTATCACCAAAGCAAACAACAGCCAGTATTGACTTCCTAAAAGAAAAAGAAATTCAAAAGTTTGATTGAGGGTGCAACAGTACTCCTGTTCAGGTTGCGGCTGAAAACAAAAGTGGAGATCTTTTGATAGATGGAGGTGCAGTGCTTCTAACCCATGCTACCTGTCTATCACCAAAGCAAACAACAGCCAGTATTGACTTCCTAAAAGAAAAAGAAATTCAAAAGTTTGATTGAGGGTGCAACAGTACTCCTGTTCAGGTTGCGGCTGAAAACAAAAGTGGAGATCTTTTGATAGATGGAGGTGCAGTGCTTCTGACCCATGCTACCTGTCTATCACCAAAGCAAACAACAGCCAGTATTGACTTCCTAAAAGAAAAAGAAATTCAAAAGTTTGATTGAGGATGCAACAGTACTCCTGTTCAGGTTGCGGCTGAAAACAAAAGTGGAGATCTTTTGATAGATGGAGGTGCAGTGCTTCTAACCCATGCTACCTGTCTATCACCAAAGCAAACAACAGCCAGTATTGACTTCCTAAAAGAAAAAGAAATTCAAAAGTTTGATTGAGGGTGCAACAGTACTCCTGTTCAGGTTGCGGCTGAAAACAAAAGTGGAGATCTTTTGATAGATGGAGGTGCAGTGCTTCTAACCCATGCTACCTGTCTATCACCAAAGCAAACAACAGCCAGTATTGACTTCCTAAAAGAAAAAGAAATTCAAAAGTTTGATTGAGGATGCAACAGTACTCCTGTTCAGGTTGCGGCTGAAAACAAAAGTGGAGATCTTTTGATAGATGGAGGTGCAGTGCTTCTAACCCATGCTACCTGTCTATCACCAAAGAAAACAACAGCCAGTATTGACTTCCTAAAAGAAAAAGAAATTCAAAAGTTTGATTGAGGGTGCAACAGTACTCCTGTTCAGGTTGCGGCTGAAAACAAAAGTGGAGATCTTTTGATAGATGGAGGTGCAGTGCTTCTAACCCATGCTACCTGTCTATCACCAAAGCAAACAACAGCCAGTATTGACTTCCTAAAAGAAAAAGAAATTCAAAAGTTTGATTGAGGATGCAACAGTACTCCTGTTCAGGTTGCGGCTGAAAACAAAAGTGGAGATCTTTTGATAGATGGAGGTGCAGTGCTTCTAACCCATGCTACCTGTCTATCACCAAAGCAAACAACAGCCAGTATTGACTTCCTAAAAGAAAAAGAAATTCAAAAGTTTGATTGAGGATGCAACAGTACTCCTGTTCAGGTTGCGGCTGAAAACAAAAGTGGAGATCTTTTGATAGATGGAGGTGCAGTGCTTCTAACCCATGCTACCTGTCTATCACCAAAGCAAACAACAGCCAGTATTGACTTCCTAAAAGAAAAAGAAATTCAAAAGTTTGATTGAGGATGCAACAGTACTCCTGTTCAGGTTGCGGCTGAAAACAAAAGTGGAGATCTTTTGATAGATGGAGGTGCAGTGCTTCTAACCCATGCTACCTGTCTATCACCAAAGCAAACAACAGCCAGTATTGACTTCCTAAAAGAAAAAGAAATTCAAAAGTTTGATTGAGGGTGCAACAGTACTCCTGTTCAGGTTGCGGCTGAAAACAAAAGTGGAGATCTTTTGATAGATGGAGGTGCAGTGCTTCTAACCCATGCTACCTGTCTATCACCAAAGCAAACAACAGCCAGTATTGACTTCCTAAAAGAAAAAGAAATTCAAAAGTTTGATTGAGGATGCAACAGTACTCCTGTTCAGGTTGTGGCTGAAAACAAAAGTGGAGATCTTTTGATAGATGGAGGTGCAGTGCTTCTAACCCATGCTACCTGTCTATCACCAAAGCAAACAACAGCCAGTATTGACTTCCTAAAAGAAAAAGAAATTCAAAAGTTTGATTGAGGGTGCAACAGTACTCCTGTTCAGGTTGCGGCTGAAAACAAAAGTGGAGATCTTTTGATAGATGGAGGTGCAGTGCTTCTAACCCATGCTACCTGTCTATCACCAAAGCAAACAACAGCCAGTATTGACTTCCTAAAAGAAAAAGAAATTCAAAAGTTTGATTGAGGATGCAACAGTACTCCTGTTCAGGTTGCGGCTGAAAACAAAAGTGGAGATCTTTTGATAGATGGAGGTGCAGTGCTTCTAACCCATGCTACCTGTCTATCACCAAAGCAAACAACAGCCAGTATTGACTTCCTAAAAGAAAAAGAAATTCAAAAGTTTGATTGAGGATGCAACAGTACTCCTGTTCAGGTTGCGGCTGAAAACAAAAGTGGAGATCTTTTGATAGATGGAGGTGCAGTGCTTCTAACCCATGCTACCTGTCTATCACCAAAGCAAACAACAGCCAGTATTGACTTCCTAAAAGAAAAAGAAATTCAAAAGTTTGATTGAGGATGCAACAGTACTCCTGTTCAGGTTGCGGCTGAAAACAAAAGTGGAGATCTTTTGATAGATGGAGGTGCAGTGCTTCTAACCCATGCTACCTGTCTATCACCAAAGCAAACAACAGCCAGTATTGACTTCCTAAAAGAAAAAGAAATTCAAAAGTTTGATTGAGGGTGCAACAGTACTCCTGTTCAGGTTGCGGCTGAAAACAAAAGTGGAGATCTTTTGATAGATGGAGGTGCAGTGCTTCTAACCCATGCTACCTGTCTATCACCAAAGCAAACAACAGCCAGTATTGACTTCCTAAAAGAAAAAGAAATTCAAAAGTTTGATTGAGGATGCAACAGTACTCCTGTTCAGGTTGTGGCTGAAAACAAAAGTGGAGATCTTTTGATAGATGGAGGTGCAGTGCTTCTAACCCATGCTACCTGTCTATCACCAAAGCAAACAACAGCCAGTATTGACTTCCTAAAAGAAAAAGAAATTCAAAAGTTTGATTGAGGGTGCAACAGTACTCCTGTTCAGGTTGCGGCTGAAAACAAAAGTGGAGATCTTTTGATAGATGGAGGTGCAGTGCTTCTAACCCATGCTACCTGTCTATCACCAAAGCAAACAACAGCCAGTATTGACTTCCTAAAAGAAAAAGAAATTCAAAAGTTTGATTGAGGGTGCAACAGTACTCCTGTTCAGGTTGCGGCTGAAAACAAAAGTGGAGATCTTTTGATAGATGGAGGTGCAGTGCTTCTAACCCATGCTACCTGTCTATCACCAAAGCAAACAACAGCCAGTATTGACTTCCTAAAAGAAAAAGAAATTCAAAAGTTTGATTGAGGGTGCAACAGTACTCCTGTTCAGGTTGCGGCTGAAAACAAAAGTGGAGATCTTTTGATAGATGGAGGTGCAGTGCTTCTAACCCATGCTACCTGTCTATCACCAAAGCAAACAACAGCCAGTATTGACTTCCTAAAAGAAAAAGAAATTCAAAAGTTTGATTGAGGATGCAACAGTACTCCTGTTTAGGTTGCGGCTGAAAACAAAAGTGGAGATCTTTTGATAGATGGAGGTGCAGTGCTTCTAACCCATGCTACCTGTCTATCACCAAAGCAAACAACAGCCAGTATTGACTTCCTAAAAGAAAAAGAAATTCAAAAGTTTGATTGAGGATGCAACAGTACTCCTGTTCAGGTTGCGGCTGAAAACAAAAGTGGAGATCTTTTGATAGATGGAGGTGCAGTGCTTCTAACCCATGCTACCTGTCTATCACCAAAGCAAACAACAGCCAGTATTGACTTCCTAAAAGAAAAAGAAATTCAAAAGTTTGATTGAGGATGCAACAGTACTCCTGTTCAGGTTGTGGCTGAAAACAAAAGTGGAGATCTTTTGATAGATGGAGGTGCAGTGCTTCTAACCCATGCTACCTGTCTATCACCAAAGCAAACAACAGCCAGTATTGACTTCCTAAAAGAAAAAGAAATTCAAAAGTTTGATTGAGGATGCAACAGTACTCCTGTTCAGGTTGCGGCTGAAAACAAAAGTGGAGATCTTTTGATAGATGGAGGTGCAGTGCTTCTAACCCATGCTACCTGTCTATCACCAAAGCAAACAACAGCCAGTATTGACTTCCTAAAAGAAAAAGAAATTCAAAAGTTTGATTGAGGGTGCAACAGTACTCCTGTTCAGGTTGCGGCTGAAAACAAAAGTGGAGATCTTTTGATAGATGGAGGTGCAGTGCTTCTAACCCATGCTACCTGTCTATCACCAAAGCAAACAACAGCCAGTATTGACTTCCTAAAAGAAAAAGAAATTCAAAAGTTTGATTGAGGGTGCAACAGTACTCCTGTTCAGGTTGCGGCTGAAAACAAAAGTGGAGATCTTTTGATAGATGGAGGTGCAGTGCTTCTAACCCATGCTACCTGTCTATCACCAAAGCAAACAACAGCCAGTATTGACTTCCTAAAAGAAAAAGAAATTCAAAAGTTTGATTGAGGGTGCAACAGTACTCCTGTTCAGGTTGTGGCTGAAAACAAAAGTGGAGATCTTTTGATAGATGGAGGTGCAGTGCTTCTAACCCATGCTACCTGTCTATCACCAAAGCAAACAACAGCCAGTATTGACTTCCTAAAAGAAAAAGAAATTCAAAAGTTTGATTGAGGGTGCAACAGTACTCCTGTTCAGGTTGCGGCTGAAAACAAAAGTGGAGATCTTTTGATAGATGGAGGTGCAGTGCTTCTAACCCATGCTACCTGTCTATCACCAAAGCAAACAACAGCCAGTATTGACTTCCTAAAAGAAAAAGAAATTCAAAAGTTTGATTGAGGGTGCAACAGTACTCCTGTTCAGGTTGCGGCTGAAAACAAAAGTGGAGATCTTTTGATAGATGGAGGTGCAGTGCTTCTAACCCATGCTACCTGTCTATCACCAAAGCAAACAACAGCCAGTATTGACTTCCTAAAAGAAAAAGAAATTCAAAAGTTTGATTGAGGATGCAACAGTACTCCTGTTCAGGTTGCGGCTGAAAACAAAAGTGGAGATCTTTTGATAGATGGAGGTGCAGTGCTTCTAACCCATGCTACCTGTCTATCACCAAAGCAAACAACAGCCAGTATTGACTTCCTAAAAGAAAAAGAAATTCAAAAGTTTGATTGAGGATGCAACAGTACTCCTGTTCAGGTTGCGGCTGAAAACAAAAGTGGAGATCTTTTGATAGATGGAGGTGCAGTGCTTCTAACCCATGCTACCTGTTTATCACCAAAGCAAACAACAGCCAGTATTGACTTCCTAAAAGAAAAAGAAATTCAAAAGTTTGATTGAGGGTGCAACAGTACTCCTGTTCAGGTTGCGGCTGAAAACAAAAGTGGAGATCTTTTGATAGATGGAGGTGCAGTGCTTCTAACCCATGCTACCTGTCTATCACCAAAGCAAACAACAGCCAGTATTGACTTCCTAAAAGAAAAAGAAATTCAAAAGTTTGATTGAGGATGCAACAGTACTCCTGTTCAGGTTGCGGCTGAAAACAAAAGTGGAGATCTTTTGATAGATGGAGGTGCAGTGCTTCTAACCCATGCTACCTGTCTATCACCAAAGCAAACAACAGCCAGTATTGACTTCCTAAAAGAAAAAGAAATTCAAAAGTTTGATTGAGGGTGCAACAGTACTCCTGTTCAGGTTGCGGCTGAAAACAAAAGTGGAGATCTTTTGATAGATGGAGGTGCAGTGCTTCTAACCCATGCTACCTGTCTATCACCAAAGCAAACAACAGCCAGTATTGACTTCCTAAAAGAAAAAGAAATTCAAAAGTTTGATTGAGGATGCAACAGTACTCCTGTTCAGGTTGTGGCTGAAAACAAAAGTGGAGATCTTTTGATAGATGGAGGTGCAGTGCTTCTAACCCATGCTACCTGTCTATCACCAAAGCAAACAACAGCCAGTATTGACTTCCTAAAAGAAAAAGAAATTCAAAAGTTTGATTGAGGGTGCAACAGTACTCCTGTTCAGGTTGCGGCTGAAAACAAAAGTGGAGATCTTTTGATAGATGGAGGTGCAGTGCTTCTAACCCATGCTACCTGTCTATCACCAAAGCAAACAACAGCCAGTATTGACTTCCTAAAAGAAAAAGAAATTCAAAAGTTTGATTGAGGGTGCAACAGTACTCCTGTTCAGGTTGCGGCTGAAAACAAAAGTGGAGATCTTTTGATAGATGGAGGTGCAGTGCTTCTAACCCATGCTACCTGTCTATCACCAAAGCAAACAACAGCCAGTATTGACTTCCTAAAAGAAAAAGAAATTCAAAAGTTTGATTGAGGGTGCAACAGTACTCCTGTTCAGGTTGCGGCTGAAAACAAAAGTGGAGATCTTTTGATAGATGGAGGTGCAGTGCTTCTAACCCATGCTACCTGTCTATCACCAAAGCAAACAACAGCCAGTATTGACTTCCTAAAAGAAAAAGAAATTCAAAAGTTTGATTGAGGATGCAACAGTACTCCTGTTCAGGTTGCGGCTGAAAACAAAAGTGGAGATCTTTTGATAGATGGAGGTGCAGTGCTTCTAACCCATGCTACCTGTCTATCACCAAAGCAAACAACAGCCAGTATTGACTTCCTAAAAGAAAAAGAAATTCAAAAGTTTGATTGAGGATGCAACAGTACTCCTGTTCAGGTTGCGGCTGAAAACAAAAGTGGAGATCTTTTGATAGATGGAGGTGCAGTGCTTCTAACCCATGCTACCTGTCTATCACCAAAGCAAACAACAGCCAGTATTGACTTCCTAAAAGAAAAAGAAATTCAAAAGTTTGATTGAGGGTGCAACAGTACTCCTGTTCAGGTTGCGGCTGAAAACAAAAGTGGAGATCTTTTGATAGATGGAGGTGCAGTGCTTCTAACCCATGCTACCTGTCTATCACCAAAGCAAACAACAGCCAGTATTGACTTCCTAAAAGAAAAAGAAATTCAAAAGTTTGATTGAGGGTGCAACAGTACTCCTGTTCAGGTTGCGGCTGAAAACAAAAGTGGATATCTTTTGATAGATGGAGGTGCAGTGCTTCTAACCCATGCTACCTGTCTATCACCAAAGCAAACAACAGCCAGTATTGACTTCCTAAAAGAAAAAGAAATTCAAAAGTTTGATTGAGGGTGCAACAGTACTCCTGTTCAGGTTGCGGCTGAAAACAAAAGTGGAGATCTTTTGATAGATGGAGGTGCAGTGCTTCTAACCCATGCTACCTGTCTATCACCAAAGCAAACAACAGCCAGTATTGACTTCCTGAAAGAAAAAGAAATTCAAAAGTTTGATTGAGGATGCAACAGTACTCCTGTTCAGGTTGCGGCTGAAAACAAAAGTGGAGATCTTTTGATAGATGGAGGTGCAGTGCTTCTAACCCATGCTACCTGTCTATCACCAAAGCAAACAACAGCCAGTATTGACTTCCTAAAAGAAAAAGAAATTCAAAAGTTTGATTGAGGGTGCAACAGTACTCCTGTTCAGGTTGCGGCTGAAAACAAAAGTGGAGATCTTTTGATAGATGGAGGTGCAGTGCTTCTAACCCATGCTACCTGTCTATCACCAAAGCAAACAACAGCCAGTATTGACTTCCTAAAAGAAAAAGAAATTCAAAAGTTTGATTGAGGGTGCAACAGTACTCCTGTTCAGGTTGCGGCTGAAAACAAAAGTGGAGATCTTTTGATAGATGGAGGTGCAGTGCTTCTAACCCATGCTACCTGTCTATCACCAAAGCAAACAACAGCCAGTATTGACTTCCTAAAAGAAAAAGAAATTCAAAAGTTTGATTGAGGGTGCAACAGTACTCCTGTTCAGGTTGCGGCTGAAAACAAAAGTGGAGATCTTTTGATAGATGGAGGTGCAGTGCTTCTAACCCATGCTACCTGTCTATCACCAAAGCAAACAACAGCCAGTATTGACTTCCTAAAAGAAAAAGAAATTCAAAAGTTTGATTGAGGGTGCAACAGTACTCCTGTTCAGGTTGCGGCTGAAAACAAAAGTGGAGATCTTTTGATAGATGGAGGTGCAGTGCTTCTAACCCATGCTACCTGTCTATCACCAAAGCAAACAACAGCCAGTATTGACTTCCTAAAAGAAAAAGAAATTCAAAAGTTTGATTGAGGGTGCAACAGTACTCCTGTTCAGGTTGCGGCTGAAAACAAAAGTGGAGATCTTTTGATAGATGGAGGTGCAGTGCTTCTAACCCATGCTACCTGTCTATCACCAAAGCAAACAACAGCCAGTATTGACTTCCTAAAAGAAAAAGAAATTCAAAAGTTTGATTGAGGGTGCAACAGTACTCCTGTTCAGGTTGCGGCTGAAAACAAAAGTGGAGATCTTTTGATAGATGGAGGTGCAGTGCTTCTAACCCATGCTACCTGTCTATCACCAAAGCAAACAACAGCCAGTATTGACTTCCTAAAAGAAAAAGAAATTCAAAAGTTTGATTGAGGGTGCAACAGTACTCCCGTTCAGGTTGCGGCTGAAAACAAAAGTGGAGATCTTTTGATAGATGGAGGTGCAGTGCTTCTAACCCATGCTACCTGTCTATCACCAAAGCAAACAACAGCCAGTATTGACTTCCTAAAAGAAAAAGAAATTCAAAAGTTTGATTGAGGGTGCAACAGTACTCCTGTTCAGGTTGCGGCTGAAAACAAAAGTGGAGATCTTTTGATAGATGGAGGTGCAGTGCTTCTAACCCATGCTACCTGTCTATCACCAAAGCAAACAACAGCCAGTATTGACTTCCTAAAAGAAAAAGAAATTCAAAAGTTTGATTGAGGGTGCAACAGTACTCCTGTTCAGGTTGCGGCTGAAAACAAAAGTGGAGATCTTTTGATAGATGGAGGTGCAGTGCTTCTAACCCATGCTACCTGTCTATCACCAAAGCAAACAACAGCCAGTATTGACTTCCTAAAAGAAAAAGAAATTCAAAAGTTTGATTGAGGGTGCAACAGTACTCCTGTTCAGGTTGCGGCTGAAAACAAAAGTGGAGATCTTTTGATAGATGGAGGTGCAGTGCTTCTAACCCATGCTACCTGTCTATCACCAAAGCAAACAACAGCCAGTATTGACTTCCTAAAAGAAAAAGAAATTCAAAAGTTTGATTGAGGGTGCAACAGTACTCCTGTTCAGGTTGCGGCTGAAAACAAAAGTGGAAATCTTTTGATAGATGGAGGTGCAGTGCTTCTAACCCATGCTCAACATCTGTCATTAACCACCTCATAAAACGAATTCAACGGCCATTCCAGCTCGCTCTGAAAACATCTCCCTATTTAAAGAACGAAAGGTTTGCATATGCGTAGGAACAAACACTGATTTTGTGTTCGATCATTAGACTGTATGCTGTATTTTAGAGGCATTATTTACAACCACTTTCAATATGGTCCTCTGAAAGACATAAAAGAAAACCTAAGATAATTTACGAAAAATTTAGAATCTTCAACATGATTTTTAGATCATTAAATCAATCTACCAATTTGTAGAAGCAAAACTATATATACTTGGCTTGAGGTTATTTATAAAAACTTATTCCTGGATTTCAGCGTGACACTAAAATTTCCAGGAACCAGGTCCCCCAGATAACGCCTATTTTTTTAAATCTTCTAAATAGTTATCAAATAATGGTACTCATCAACTCCAGCAGCTTACAAGAGTTAAAAAAATGAAGTTAATATCCAATTGTTCTTACCTACGTCAATTGTTGCAAATGGTATGCTCAATTTAAGAGGTTTGGTATCCCTGGGTTCCCATGCACCAGCAAATAAGTTACTGATGTAGTTATCAAGGTACCTAGAAAAAAAAATAATCACTAGTAACATGAAGATTTGAAACAATGTAAATGGACCACACAAGAGAAAATTTACAAATACATCAATTGTTTATATAGAAAATACCTATATCTACCATTCAATCATTAAATATATATCTTTAATTATATTGTTTCCCCTGCTCTAGGGCCAGCATATCAGTATACAAACCACATGCTCGGTGACTATATGGAAAACCAGCAAGTTCGGACTCATTTGAGCATGCCAGAGCACCTCAGCAGCTGAAAGTCATCTGCTATAAGTGACATCACGCACGGCGTCCTAGAAACAAACCATCCTTTCAGTTACTGTTGGCGTACCTATGTCACAACAAACACTCAACCACCATTTGTGAGAAAGTTATATAAACAATGCTCCTCTTTTCTGCAAGAAGCTAGGGAGGGAGAGAGGGTGGGTTTTGGAGACCACATAGCTACCCAAAAATATCTTTTTCCTTAGTCAAACACACTTTTCTGAGGGTTAAAGATGTTGTGTAGTCACCAAGGACTTAGTAGCAGAGTATTAATAAGTAAACTCAGGCCCATTCTAGGACAAATGACAGCTACCAACCACAACTTACAGTTCATGCACACGTTCCCTTAAGTAAGAAGAAAAACTAACAAGTCTGCCTTTTATTTCATAAGGATGACTGACGAATACTGGCTGCTCGACATTCCATTATAATCATCTTCTCCTGAAGGGCTTCTTGATTTACCTTCCCTTGGAACTACCACTGCATGAGTTATGAATGGGCCAAATACCAAGCATGAATATTGTTCTGCTTGGATTTGTTTTAGGTAGTGTTTAATAACCAACCTATTTCCAGATCAACCAGTAAAACTTTGGATGTCCTGATATAGCATATTAGAGAAGGAACGTTAGTGAAGAGGTAATATTTCTCAAATCCTGGGTTTTAGGAATGCAGACAGGATTAACTTTTTAATTAATGAGGTCGTCAAGATTTGGATATCCTCTGTTGAAAGGGACTTGTTGGACTGGGTATTTTCAGACTACCTTTTGAAGACGTGGATCTCTGTAAGTATAATTCTAAAGTCGACACTGGACAGAAATTGCTATCCTCTGACTCTAGACGGAATATAGAGTGGATCCTGTCTCTGAAGAGGCTTTTCTTTTTTGGCTGGAAAAAAAAGAGAGAGAAAGAGAGAGAGAAAGAGAGAAAGAAAGAGAGAGAGAGAGAGAGAGAGACCCGAAATCAGGATTAAGAGACGACCTAGGATTATTGTAATGAATTCGTGGTCCCTCCGGAAGGCTGCCAATTCACCGACTCTTGCACAGGGAGAGCATACTTCCCAGATGGTCCACTCCATACCTTACTCGTGGGATCGCACCAAAACAGATATGGAATCACAATTGTAAGCTCAACCCACCTGTTAGAACCGAGACCAAAAAAACTTGGAAGCATCCTTCCCGGCCAGAAGCCTAGAGTTGGATCCCCCAATTCTGATGACCCAACCCTTGATAATAGTTCCACCAAAAAAGGTTCAAACCATCTTCATGATGTCTGAGATCATCCAATACTCTCACATATAGCTTTAAATGCAAATCCTGTACCTCTCAACCGTGATCCCTTCTTCCATCCATCTGAGCAAGCAGAAATAACGAATGTAGAAATATCCACATAATTTAAAGAGACAAAATATATTAATAATGAATGTGGAAATATCATCATTTAAGAAGCAAAATATATAAACAAAAAATATATATAAAGATAGGAGAATACTACTCATAGAGTAGGGACAGCAAGATGAAAGAAAGTTGTCAAAATTAGGAGAGGGTCGGAGTAATGTTGAGAAGTAGATATAGAATAGAGAGAAGAATTTAAATTTAAACTGGGGGAGCAGTTTCCTTAAATTTAAGAGCCCTCTTGATCCTCCCAATGTTTCAACATAGAAACAGTATTCCTTGTTAAAGCACAATGATTTCATCAAGCATTCTCTTGTTAAGTGTACTTTTGGGGACAGAGATATGAACATCAGGTGAGTATAAAAATAAATTTCATTAATAATTTCCATTATTTGGCCACTATTAGTTTTTGCTCTCTCCAGTAATGAGGGCCTTTTTATTTAGTAATTGCCTAACATCCTCACTTTACTCCATTTTCTTCATGCTACTGCCACTTTCTTAATTACCGTTCTCTTGATTCCTACCTTGCAAGATAACACGCACAGTGGTTGATAGACTAGTGTGTCAAAAAAGTAACCGCTTCAGCTCCCCTATAAAACCAAGTCCGTGAACTTCAACTTTTTCTCGGGGTCACTTAGGTTTCGAGACAAAGCGAAGTACGATATGGTGCCAAACCAGTGGTCCAACCAGGATGTTGCTTGTAAGTTAGCCATTGTGGAGTCTTTCTTGGCAGTCAATTTGGATGAAGAGACAATCATGCTCTCAGTGACCAATCTCTACTAATATGCCAGGAGTCCGTGTTATGATACCCACATCAATTGGGAGGGAAAAGGGTTCCATGCCTAGGGGACGTACCACCTGATGGGAGAGAGTTGGGGTTAAACTCCTTTTGTTCTTGGAGAGTTTTTAGGCCCACAGATCTGGTCATTGACACTGTCGATCACTTTGATCCCCTAAGTGCCTGTCAATGGCAGTTATGCCTTATATTACTGGGTTTCTCAATGCTTTCTCTAGGCTATTTTATTCCCTGATCAGGGCTAAGACAATCACAAAGATAGACTCAGTCACGGGGTTTTTTGCTTCAGCTAGTTTGGGCCCTTGGTCTAGCTCGATTCATCTTCCCATCGAGGAGACCATCTTTCATATCACAAAGATAGACTCAGTCTCGGGGTTTTTTGCTTCAGCTAGTTTGGGCCCTTGGTCTAGCTCGATTCATCTTCCCATCGAGGAGACCATCTTTCATAGTCTTCTGTCACCTCCTGATTCCCCTGTCCAAAGGGTTTCCCTAGGTCTAGCATTTGCCTTTGATGACTGGGCTGCTCCATGTACCTCTGAAGGGTTTACACTATCTTGTCAGAAGGACCCTTGGATGATGGTCTGGAGAATGCCTCCGTGAGGAGGTGGCCAGAAGGGACACGTGACGTACAAAAATCACTTCCTGGATATCTCCCTTGTGAGACCGCCCCTACGAAGAGTATTACAGAAGTTTGATTTCCTTAAGAAGGAAGAGCGCCAACAGGTTTTCTTGATTTTGAGGATAATCCTGACTGCCAAAAATCTCATTTCGGTTCCTTCTTTTTCTTCCTGTATACCAACTACTGCGCTGATGCCCAATTCCTACACTCGTTGCAGGGAGAGGACTGAGAACGGTCATACCCCTACAATAGATGCATAAAGCATGAGGATCCACATGAACCCCGCTCATGAAGGTGCTGCCCTTCTGTTTACCAACTCCAGGGCAGGATCACATGTCCACTCATGGTTTCTCTATCACAAAAACACACACAATTTCACTGTAAAAGAGAAGGAAGAAAATGGTTCATACGCCAAGGAAGGTCACAGAGAATACATCAGTACACCTAGAAGTCTGAAGTCAAAATGGCATTTCAGTGTGCTGGTGAAGGGCGGACCTTCAACTGGTACCCACCAGTAATTACCGACACACCTTGTTAAAATTTTAGCTGATGAATTCCAGCTAAGCTAAAATCATACTCTTATTGAAGGACAAAGGTTTATATCTAAGTAAATGCTCAAGATAAATATTTAACAGCTAAAATTTATTTGATTATTTGCCCATTGATTTATTATTTTTAAATATTTTTTTGAGATGCATACATAAAAAAAAAGCACAAAAACTTGTCATTGACTATATCCATTTACTTCAAACTACTAACTATGGATTTCTTACTTAGATTTAACTGCTGAAATTTTTATTCACAGTTTTCTACCTCTAGAAAAATGATAAAAGTGGCATTTGAAGGTTGCCATCTTTAAAGCTGAACAAACTTGTTTGTCAGACAACAAAAATTGTGCTCATGACAGTTGGTATGATGAGTTTCTTTTAGGAAATGCTTAACAATAGGTATTAGGTTGGCCATGGTACTAGCCACCCATTGTGATACTACCACTAGAGAGTTAAGGGGTCCTTTGACTGGCCAGAAAGTACTAAATTGGATATTTCTCTCTGGTTACTGTTCATTTTCACTTTGCCAACACATAAACTGAATAATCTGGCCTATTCTTTACATATTCTCCTCTGGCCTCATACACCTGACAACACTGAGATTACCAACCAATTCTTCTTTACCCAATGGGTTACTGTACTCTAATTGTTCAGTGGCCACTTTCCTCTTGGTAAGGGTAGAAGGGACTCTTTAGCTATGGTAAGCAGCTTTTCTAGAAGGACACTCCAAAATCTAACCATTGTTCTCTAGTCTTGGGTAGTGTCATAGCCTCTGTACCATGGTCTTCCACTGTCTTGGGTTAGAGTTCTCTTGTTTGAGGGTACACTCGAGCACACTATTCTATCTTATTTCTCCTTTGATTTGTTAAAACTTTTACAGTTTATAGAGGAAATACAGTATTTATTTTAATGTTATTACTGTTCTTAAAATGTTTTATTTTTCCTCGTTTTCTTTCCTCACCGGACTATTATCCCTGTTGGAGCCCCTGGGCTTATAGCATCCTGCTTTTCCAACTAGGGTTGTAGCTTAGCAAGAAATAATAATAATAATAATAATAATAATAATAATAATAATAATAATAATAATAAGGTAGTTAACCTTCCCAATAAGTTTCCATAATACAGTACTGTAATATGGAATAAGTCAGTACTATGGCAAAAAGGTACTACTGTATTACTATAAAACAGAGAATTTGTGTAGGCATGCTACAATTTAAAAATGAGAGAATCTACAGCAGGAAATAAAAATCAGGATAAAATGTTCATAATCTCTAAAAACTTACCAGGTAACAATCTTCTGAATCAGTGACTTTCCTCCACCAGATGATACAATTTCCTTAGCTACAGTCTCATATGGGTAAAGGACATCAATGGGGAATTCAATGAAGACAGGGCCTTAAAAGAAATTCAAATGCAGTAATGTAGTTACCAAAACTTTATGAGATTTTATCATAATCATAATGAAGCTATCAATATCAGGAAAACAATTAAAGCTTTTATAACAGCCGTATGGTTTCCTAACTTTGCAAAAATGACAAATTCGAAGATAATTTGTATTTTTCCTAACCATACAAACCTTAGCTATTTACAAAGGGTTATTACTTTTAGCGTAGCTGAAATGGCGAGCCATTAGAATTTAACGAGGGTGTATTACCCCCGCGCTAGTTAGCGGGGGGGTAGGGGAGTGGTAGCTAGCTACCCCTCCTCCCCCTCACACACAGGTGAATACTCACTTTCACTTAGAGGTAGGACTTGTCTTGGGGGACAGGGCTGGCGGGCAAATATGTGTAAATAGCTAAGGTTTGTATGGTTAGGAAAAATACAAATTATCTTCGAATTTGTCATTTGTTCCGTAACCGAAATACAAACCACGCTATTTACAAAGGGTGACTTATCCCTTAGGAAGGGTGGAAAGTCCCCAGCCATACTGGCTTTGGCTTTACCCGGGGACTCAGAATCCGAGTGAGTCGCACTCGAGAAAAGGAGTCCCTGCACCTCACAAGTTCCTTGCACCGCAAGGAACCATGTGGCCTATGTAAGCTTGTGTGTGAAGGAAGAAGTGTGACCCGTCTTAGGCAGTTGACCTGGAGTTCCAGAAGGAACTCTGGGTTAAGACGTTCCCAATACCACCTCGTCAGGGTATGGGGGACGCGACAGTATTGACTCAATACTCGGAACACAAGGAAGCATGGTTTACCTGCAGAGGTTCGAGGTCAGCTATGCAGAGACCAGGATGCTGCTTCCCCGTAGAGGGGATGATGAAGAAAGAAGTAAGGGCCAGACATACTTCTTTCGTTCATGCAGACTAAAACCTGATAACAATGCCCTCAACCTTCTGCTACCTGTCCAAAAAGGAGCCTGAGGTTAGACCAGCTGTTGTGTAGCCACCACAGAGCGATAGAAAACGTATCGAGACTCCTGTGGGTCACGCCCTGCAGGAAGCGGGCTGCGAAGGTCATCAGACGCTTCCAGACTCCAGCTTGTAGCACCTGCGTCACAGAGTAGTATTACTCGAAGGCGAGGGACGTTGCGATGTATCCAACATCGTGCTGTAGGGCGACGTGACGGGGGAGGGTCTGAAGACAGGTCGAGATGAATGTCCTTGAGTCCGGGCTGAAGAGGTATACTGGTGACTCTCCCCCCATGTCCTCCTTGTGTTCCCAAATCGGCTGCAACTGAGGCCAAACTGCAGCTGTTCCCAGCGCTAACCTCTCGATTCCTGTACTGGCAAGAAAGAGAAGGTCTTGGGACATCAGACACAGAATGGAGACTCAAAATCTTGAATGAATCGGACCGAAGGGTCGGGACCCACAGATTCTGAGTCTAGCCAACAACTCAGGAGCGAGCCTGAATGTTGCCTTCCCCTCTTCCTTAGAAAGGGGGGGAGTAGTAAGAGACCAAGAAGATTGCTTACACACTGGCCGTGGCCAGAGTGAGCAGAAGACCCAGGGCGGAATACAATCCGAGGCCTGTCGTAAAAGGGTCTTGAGAAGATCTCTTAAAGGACTAAAAGTCCGAGCCATGCTCCAAGTTGGAGGTCTTCCTCCGACTAGGGCAGGGACGATCGTAGCTTCGCATGAGCGAGGATAGATCCAGCGGGCAGGAAAAAGTTATTCCTTTAAGCCTGAAGGTCAGGGAAAGGCTGAGCGACAGGCTTCATTGCCAAGAGCGGAAAGGAGTTTCCTCCCGCCGAAAGGCAATAAGACCGTTATTGCTGGAGAAGAGGCCTCACGGGAAGAGGTATATCTCCCACGGCACCAACCACCTTAGACTCTTCACTTTGCCTGGGAGACCCCTGTGGATGACTATCGCAGATGACGCGACCTCCGTACCGCGACTGTAGCGGGTTGTCTCTTCTAGAGGAGGAAGCGTAGTGTCTCCAGGCATGAAGCCGAAGCGACGCCCCGGTTCGGGAGAGATGTCGCAGTGTGGTTGCTTGAGTAGTCTGCGCCGTGGGAGAAGCTCTCCCGGGAGTTCCGTCAGGGGAAGCAGAGGGTCCAGAAACCGTTCTGCACATAGTCCCAGTGGAGCTCTCCCATTGAAAGGTTGACAGACAACCTGGTTTTGTTGAGACCCATTGTCCGCAGACAAAAAGGAGGGAAGACGCAGGCGTCGAAGTTGTCCCACCATCACCGGAATGCATCTTGCCAGAGTCTCGGGGTCTGAGACTGGGGGGAAAACTAGCGGAAGCTTGAGGTTCCAAGCTGTCGCGATCAGGTCCCCCAGACCAGCACTTGCTGGTTACCCAAGGTCAAAGACCCCTAGGTACACTCTCTCTATGAGGCTCTGCTCGGATAGTCTGAGAGAAACATTCCCCTGCCTGGAATGAGAGAGCCGATGGTGGAATTGAGAGAATCTCAATCATCCCGATATCTCTACTGCAAGATGTGAAGGTGTGAAAATGCGTCCCCTGCTGGTTAGCATGAAGTCGACACGCAACGGGGCGACTTGGCAGGAGCGGTAGGATCTGAAGAGGGGCCAGACTAAGGCCCTTAAGCCTGCCTGAATGATGGAGAGGTATCCTTCAGGTCTTGACCATAGGCCTGGACCGGAACATGCGCCCCCCCCTTTCCTTTGACGAGTCCGAGAACCGCATCAAGAATGTGGGGAAAGGACGAGAATATCCACTACCATCAAGAGGCTCCATAGGTCAACACCCATTGTAGGTTTAATAGTTCCGCTGGTCCCATAGGGCCAGGGAGTCCGGTTAAACATTGCCTGAAGCCACCGGAACTTGGATCGCCCCACATGGAACTTATCCTGAGGCGACCGTTCGGACTATAAACGGGTCAATGAGGAAAGAAGAACTAGGAAACGTTCCAAGGTAGGGCTGAAAACTCTGCTTGACTGAGAACAGGTACTGCGACTCTCCTCAGTCTTGCCACGGTGAACCGAAAGGAAGGCTCGGAGGATGTGGTAACAGAATCTGGCGTCCCCAGGTGGTCACCCATCCAAGTACCGACGTTGCTTAACCTCGCTGGACGGACGAGAAGCGGGGTTTCCAACGTGGTAAGGCGGTTGACTCAATATCATGGCCAGATACTCCAGATGTTGAGGCAGAGGAAGAGAAGGCTCCAAGCAAAATACCATGAGCCCACACTCATGGTCAGCATTCGGAAGCTTTTCCCGGCGCTGAAGAAGGTCGAAACCCGAGCCTACCGGAGTTGACCAGCCCTCCAAACAGCAGAGGAGGCGGAAGTCTGCACCTGAGCGGCCAAGAGGAAGGCAGGGAGAGTTCTCTGGGGAAACAAACCTGCTATGCCACGGCGGGATAGCCACACTGCATCATAAGCAGGAATACTTGCAGTTTAGGCTGAATTCGACGAGCACCCTGGAAGATGGATGGAATGGAAACTGAAAGTACCCGTCCTTCCGATCCAGGGTTAAAGGAGTCCTGTCGCCTCGTTACCAGTCTGATCGATTCTGCTGGTCTACGCTGGCCGAAGTTTGTTCGACAAACTTGATCAGGGCTGAGAGGTCGACTATGGACATCCCCTCTCAGATCCTTCCTTACAAGAAAGGATCGACTGAGGGGGCCGGGGGTGAAGCCGTCGATGATCCTAAGGAAGACCTTCGCCTAAGGTATGGATCATTCTGCCCAACCGGGCAACTCTGCTGATGCTATGGCATAGAGGTTCAGAGACACTGAATTCGCTGACAGACGGCAGGCGCGATATCCTTGGCTACTCACAGAGATTGTGCGGGAATGGGCATCGGGAAGCTGTCATTCGGATGAGTAACCTTAAGCATCCTCCCAGCGAAAAAACCTGCAATCCTAGAGTTCGTGAACTCCTTTTAGGACTATGCCCCCCCGGGGGAGTCTCCCGTGCCATCTGTTCCTGACAGGAGGAAACTGCAATTGGACACCTTGTCCCAGTTGTCGTAGCCGATAACTTGGGCCGACGTGGTTGAAAGAAAAGGGAGCTGGAGCCCTGCAGAGTCTGGAAGAAAGCGCCTTGGAGGAGTGAAACCGGAAGTCGATTTACTCCGCACAGCAGACGTCTAAGTCTCTGTCCTTGGGCAAAGACAAAACTCTTCTCAAGGATGGAAGGGTGTCTGAGGTCGTTGACCTCCACAGAAGAGACACCCGAATGAAGCCTTCAGTCAGCGCGTCCAGATGGTACAACATCGAGCTTGTCCGCAAGTAGATACTTAACGACGAAAGGCCAAGGTGCCTGAGCTCGAGAGGAGGAAAGTACCCTTGATCTTCCTGTAGCTTCCTTGAACCAAACCTCGGGCCGTAACCGAGGAGGGAAAGAACCTGGTAAGCTCCCAGAGGAAGAGGTAAGCAGTCACCCCTTGTCCGATGGAGAAATCTTCAACGGAAAGCCCCCCCGCCAAAAATCCTTCCAGGGCGGGAGAAGGAGAGAGTACTCGTGCAGGAGAGGAGACCCTCGAGACCGACCTCTTGGGAACCAACTTCGCCCTGGGGGAAGTCACCACGAAGTCCACTCCTCTCTTTCTCTTCAGCGTAGGAGAGACAGCCGCTGGTTTGTTACCCTGGCCGGTGAGTGCTGGTTTCATAAACCTCATTAACGCCCGTGCCAGCGGATCAAACCATGTCTGCTGCTCCAAGGACACAGAGTCCGAAATCCTCGCTAAGGTGAAAGGGATCGGGCGATCCTTTGGAGAGGACACGACGGTTCCTGCCTGAAAAGAAGGTGGGAAGAATGCTGTACTGACCTGTCTTCGTCCTGCACTACCAACCTGTGCTTGGATGGAGGTGATCCCGAGTGCCGCCTAGGAGCACGCGTCCCTGCTGCTACCACCGGCTGTGGAATTCGCCGCGAACTATGGTCGCGCGAGGGCGAACAGTCGCGCAAAGGCGAATGGTCGCGCGGGCGCACAGGCGAGTGGTCGCGCGGGCGCGCAGGCGAGCGGTCGCGCGGGCGCGCAGGCGAGCGATCGCGCGGGCGCGCAGGCGAGCGATCGCGCGGGCGCGCAGGCGAGCGATCGCGCGGGCGCGCAGGCGAGCGATCGCGCGGGCGAGCGATCGCGCGGGCGCGCAGGCGAGCGATCGCGCGGGCGCGCAGGCGAATGGGCGTGACGGCGAGGGATCGTGCTGCCGCGTAGGTGAAGAAGATCGCTGGCGGTAAGCGATGGCGAGCAGCATGTGTAGGTGAATGATCGCGTGATAGGGTGCGATGGTGATCAGCATCCGCAAGAGGGCGAGCGTTCAGGGTTGTGCGATGAGGAGCAGCATGCGTAAGCGGGCAATCGTGCAGGGTTGTGCGATGGCGAGCAGCATGCGCAGGTGAATGATCGCGTGAAAGGGTGCGATGGTGATCAGCATCCGCAAGAGGGCGATCGTTCAGGGTGGTGCGATGAGGAGCAGCATGCGTAAGCGGGCAATCGTTCAGGGTTGTGCGATGGCGAGCAGCATGCGCAGGTGAATGATCGCGTGAAAGGGTGCGATGGTGATCAGCATCCGCAAGAGGGCGATCGTTCAGGGTGGTGCGATGAGGAGCAGCATGCGTAAGCGGGCAATCGTTCAGGGTTGTGCGATGGCGAGCAGCATGCGCAGGTGAATGATCGCGTGAAAGGGTGCGATGGTGATCAGCATCCGCAAGAGGGCGATCGTTCAGGGTTGTGCGATGAGGAGCAGCATACGTAAGCGGGCAATCATTCAGGGTTGTGCGATGGCGCGATAACGATCAGCATCCGCAGTTGAGGGTCGCGCGATGGCGATCAGCATCCGCAGTTGAGGGTCGCGCGATGGCGATCAGCATCCGCAGTTGAGGGTCGCGCGATGGCGATCATCATCTGCAGTTGAGGGTCGCGCGATGGCGATCAGCATCCGCAGTTGAGGGTCGCGCGATGGCGATCAGCATCTGCAGTTGAGGGTCGCGCGATGGCGATCAGCATCCGCAGTTGAGGGTCGCGCGATGGCGATCAGCATCTGCAGTTGAGGGTCGCGCGATGGCGATCAGCATCCGCAGTTGAGCTAGTAGCTGGCGAACCATGTTCCTTCAGAAGTGTTGGAGAACGTTGGCGTGCCAGCTGTAACACACGTGGGCGATCCGGAGATCGCTGGCGAGCTGATGATCGCTGACGAGCTGACGATCGCTGGCGAGCTGATGATCGCTGACGAGCTGATGATCGCTGACGAGCTGATGATCGCTGACGAGCAGAAGGCTACGCGTGGAAGCCTGTGCAAAGAAGAAGAGTCCTTGACCCCGACCTGAACCGAAGTTCTAGATCGCGAGGGCGAACGTGGGCGCACAGGGCACGTAACAGGGAAGATCATCTTGAAAGCGCTGACGAACAGGAGAGCGCTGACGAACAGAAGGGCGCGCAGGGAAACCCTGACACGCAAGGGAAGAACCCCCGTGGGGGCAACCCTTAGCCCCGAAGGGATCGTTGTCCGCCGGGAGACTGATGTCCGTCGGAAGACCGCTGTCCGTCGGGAAGACCGTTGTCCGTCGGGAAGACCGTTGCCCGTCGGAAGACGAGATTAGACTGCTGTCCATCTGCACCAAGACGGAAGATCGAGAAAAAGAAGTTGTAGGCTGCAAACGGAGATTCAAAAAGGCGCCTCAAGCACCCTTATAGGGAGATGAGAGGCCCTTACGACGAGGCGGACGGAGGGCCTTACGGCGAGGGAGGCCAACAGCAACAGCAACAGAAGAAACCTCCGAAGAGGAGTCTCTATGAGTGTACTCTCTCGCGAACGAAAGAGAAACACTTCGTGGAAGAGACTGGTCAGCCAGTGACCTAAAAGGGGCAATCCTCCGAAGAGGAGCTCCTGCAGTTGCCCAGCCCCTTGAGCGAAACTGCAGGTGCGACCGCTCAGCACCAAGAGCATAGTCGCACGAAAAAAAGGCAAGAGAAGAACCCCCCATAAGAGGAAAAGCTCAAGCCTGGACAGGAAAAAACTTCCCTCGGAAGGAAAGTTATCCGCCCAAGGAGGCAAGCCTCCTGACTGTTCTAAAATGAACTGGAGAGCTGTCCGTCGACACGGGAGTACTACCAGTAGAAGGAGACACGCCCCTGACGACAATACAAGGGGGGAGGCAGCAACAGCCGAATCCCCAGGACTCAACCAGACAGCTCACACCGTTGCTATATTACAGAAACGAACTAGATCGGTAACTGTAAAAAAATAAAAACAAATAATATTAGTACACATTCATTCCCCCGGGAAGGCTCCGAAGAGGAATCCCGAGGAAAAGGAACAAGAATTACACAACAGGCACGTGCCCTCACAACCACTTACACTCGCGGAAGGAGAGCTGTAACCAAAACAGAATTATAACAATTATAATTATGTAACTATGTAATTATGTAATTTAAAAATGAATGAACACTAAAGAAAAAAACGAAAACCCCGAAAGGAATCGTTCTACAAGCTGAAAAATTAACAACTACAATTAGATTCATAAACTAATTGAAACAAAATGTACGGCGTAGCAACCCCACCCACACGGGAAGGAAGCTACAAGGGCGTAGTAAAACATAGTAAAAGGGTGAACGACCTCAAGAGAGAGAGAGAGAGAAAGACCGAAGTCAAACTCGATCGCAACCCATAAAATTAGGCCGTGGTGGCCTAACTGCCGAGGCCTCCACGTAGATATCGTACACTACACACACACATCTGAAAAGGAAACTTACTTATTTCTATACTCAAATATATATACAAACATGAAAACATGTTTACATATATATTGAGTAAAAGAAAAGTAAGCGATTAAGTAAAGACAAAACAGACAATGGCTGCCAAGCGAGGACCAAGACAGAGACGTCTGTCACAGTCCGAGCCAAAAGTGAAAGTGAGTATTCACCTGTGTGTGAGGGGGAGGAGGGGTAGCTAGCTACCACTCCCCTACCCCCCCGCTAACTAGCGCGGGGGTAATACACCCTCGTTAAATTCTAATGGCTCGCCATTTCAGCTACGCTAAAAGTAATAACCCTTTGTAAATAGCGTGGTTTGTATTTCGGTTACGGAACAACTACATTTTATGCAATTTTCATCACCTAAAGGCAGACAAGGAGAATCCTTTTAAGTGACAAAGCTCATAGTAAGATATCAATAATTACCACAAAATTAGGATGAGTTTTCCTGTTTTCCTGGAAATGAGCAGAGCCAACAATAAACAAGATGGATCTGAAGGCATGCACATGCACACTTGTAATAATTAAGTTTCTAATACACAAAAATACTGTACTTATATGAAACAGCTTTTTTTTTTCATTATAAATGAAACAGCTTACAAGTTATTCAATCCCACAGAATTCAGACAATAACTGAATAATCATTAGAATCCAAACTGGAAAATATAGAATATGAAACAAAATTTCCTTGATAGAATAATTTATTTCAATACATACTGAAGTTCATTGCTGTTCCTAGTCTGGAAGGAACACATTCGACACCTTAATCTGGAAGAAAAAATCAAAGCCCTCCCTTTCAGCTATAATAATACCACTTTCCCAAATGATCCCTAGCCATATACGCTGCTGTATTGTGGTAACATTTAGCAAATGCATGGTTCATCAATCGTACATGGGGCACTATAGTGAAATGTTACAAGGGAGCACTCGTAGGAGCATAAACATTTGTTAATGTTTCTCTAGAGGTGGGCACGTGATCCTGTACTGCAGGCACTGATGCACGCACAAACGACCGTACATCCGGTACCGGGTCATGTAAAAGGGGCGCGTGAGCATATGTTCCATATGCTGGAGCATGTACACTCACAAGAACTCTCTTTGAGGGTTCGCTAACATCTACCAATATTCATAAATAGGCAAAACCAATGGCTGGATTTAAGGCCTTTAAAGATTGACTGATATTTCTTCTTTGGGGAAGTGTAGCTGGTTACAAACTGAAGTCATTCATGACCTATCACTAAGAGCATCAGATAAAATTAGTAAAAATATGCTAATAGTTAATTAATGGTACTGTATAACACAAAAGTATGGATGACTGTACTGCTCTTTGAAGATAAGTTTGTGAGCTGCTTTATCTCTGAAGTTAGAGCATACTATACATAAAAAAGCATTTTCTTCATAATTGTCTTTATATTGGACAATGCTCACAGCCACCATCAATATATCAGTAATATTGATCTGGACATTAAATTTGTGTTCCCTCCCCCAAATACTCCCATGCAACCTATGCATCAAGTCCTATTATCTGAAGAACATGTTAATGTAGGCTATTGAGGCGATAGAAAAGAAAGACCTCGGAACATTCTAGAAGGGTTTCAAAATTCTCATCATTTGTTCCTACACAACATACAAACCATCGTCCTTTAATTAGGGCGATTACTTTGGTGCAAATGGGGGAGGGAAAGGCGATTGGAGTTGTGTTAAAATAAGAACATCCTAGGCAACATCCTAGCATAATAGACCTTGTACGCTACTGCATTTGCCAGTCGCACGAAATTGACAACCATACAATTTTATTATCGCAAGATTAAAATATCCCAAGTCGGGATTATATAAAGTCAGAAAAGCATTATATATTACATTTAAAGTGGGAGGACTTGTAGGAAGCACAGAAATCCCCCCTAAACAGACAGACCTAATAAGAAATAAAGTCACAAGTGCACAGGATGCAGAAGAATGGAGGGAATTAATTTAATTTCTAATTCCATAAAGGGAGAAGCTAAAATAAAGAGAGTTCAAGATTTGTATTTTCATACGAACACGTTACTAATAGTAGTGATATAACATTCAACTGAAGGCAGAAAATCTTTTTATCAAAAGAATGGAGTAGAAGAAATGTATTCAAAATAATAACACAATACATATGAAGTAAAAAGAAAAAAATGTGTGAACTGCAATACATTTCTTTAATCCTTTAAAAATTTTTCTCATTAAAATGTTATTTTGATAATAAAATAAATTTTTGAATATACTTACCCGGTGATTATATAGCTGCAACTCTGTTGCCCGACAGACAACTCTACGGTAAAAACTCGCCAGCGATCGCTACACAGGTTGCGGGTGTGCCCAACAGCGCCATCTGTCGTCCAGATACCCAGTACTCAATGTAAACAAAGACTCAATTTTCTCCTCGTCCCACTGCGTCTCTATTGGGGAGGAAGGGAGGGTCCTTTAATTTATAATCACCGGGTAAGTATATTCAAAAATTTATTTTATTATCAAAATAACATTTTTCAATATTTAACTTAGCCGGTGATTATATAGCTGATTCACACCCAGGGGGGTGGGTAGAGACCAGCAATATATGTTTACACTTTTATGAGCTAAGAGTTTTTATTTCATTTTAGAAGTTATCAAAATAACAAAAACAAAATAAATAGGTACCTGGTAAGGAAGTCGACTTGAACAATTACTCTGCCTTTTAAGTACGTCTTCCTTACGGAGCCTCGCGATCCTCTTAGGATGCTGATCGACCCCTAGGATCTGAAGTATCAAGGGTTGCAACCCATACAACAGGACCTCATCAAAACCCCTAATCTAGGCGCTCTCAAGAAATGACTTTGACCACCCGCCAAATCAACCAGGATGCGAAAGGCTTCTTAGCCTTCCGGACAACCCAAAAAACAACAATAAAAACATTTCAAGAGAAAGATTAAAAGGGTATGGAATTAGGGAATTGTAGTGGTTGAGCCCTCACCCACTACTGCACTCGCTGTTACGAATGGTCCCAGTGTGTAGCAGTTCTTGTAAAGAGACTGGACATCTTTCAAGTAAAATGACGCGAACACTGACTTGCTTCTCCAATAGGTTGCGTCCATTATACTTTGCAGAGATCTATTTTGCTTAAAGGCCACGGAAGTTGTTACAGCTCTAACTTCGTGCGTCTTCACCTTAAGCAAAGTTCGGTCTTCCTCACTCAAGTGTGAATGAGCTTCTCGTATTAACAAACTGATAAAGTCTGACCAAGCATTCTTTGACAAAGGCAAGGATGGTTTCTTAACTGAACACCATAAAGCTTCAGATTGGCCTTGTAAAGGTTTAGTACGCTTTAAATAGAACTTAAGAGCTCTAACAGGGCATAAGACTCTTTCTAGTTCATTGCCTACGATCTCCGATAAGCTGGGGATATCGAAAGATTTAGGCCAAGGCCGAGAAGGCAGCTCATTTTTGGCTAGAAAACCAAGTTGTAGCGAACAAGTGGCTTTTTCTGACGAAAATCCTATTATTATTATTATTACTTACTAAGCTACAACCCTAGTTGGAAAAGCAGTATGCTATAAGCCCAGGGGCTCCAACAGGGAAAATAGCTCAGTGCGGAAAGGAAAAAAGGAAAATAAAATATTCTAAGAAGAGTAACAACAATAAATATCTCCTATATAAACTATAAAAACTTTAACAAAACAAGAGGAAGAGAAATAAGATAGGAGAGTGTGCTCGAGTGTACCCTCAAGCAAGAGAACTCTAACCCAAGACAGTGAAAGGCCATGGTACAGAGGCTATGGCACTACCCAAGACTAGAGAACAGTGGTTTGATTTTGGAGTGTCCTTCTCCTAGAAGAGCTGCTTACCATAGCTAAAGAGTCTCTTCTACCCTTACCAAGAGGAAAGTGGCACTGAACAAGTACAGTGCAGTAACCCCTTGGGTGATGAAGAATTGTTTGGTAATCTGTGTTGTCAGGTGTATGAGGATAGAGGAGAATATATAAAGAATAAGCCAGACTATTCAGTGTGTATGTAGGCAAAGGGAAAATGAACCGTAACCAGAGAGGAGGATCCAATGTAGTACTGTCTGGCCAGTCAAAAGACCCCATAACTCTCTAGCGGTAGTATCTCAACGGGTGGCTGGTGCCCTGGCCAACCTACTACCTATGTTCTTGCTGAAGGCATGAATCTCACTGACTCTTTTAGCCGAGGCTAAGCATACCAGGAAAAGAGTCTTAAGAGTGAGATCTTTCAGGGAGGCTGATTGTAACGGCTCCAACCTGTCTGACATGAAGAATCTTAGTACCACGTCTAAATTCCATCCAGGGGTAGCCAAACGACGCTCCTTGGTGGTCTCAAAAGACTTAAGGAGGTCTTGCAGATCTTTATGTTTGGAAAGATCTAAGCCTCTATGCCGGAAGACCGATGCCAACATGCTTCTGTAGCCCTTGATAGTGGGAGCTGAAAGGGATCGTCCTTTTCTCAGGTATAAGAGAAAAACAGTTATTTGAGCTACAGAGGTACTGGTCGAGGATACAGAAACTGACTTGCACCAGTCTCGGAAGACTTCCCACTTCGATTGGTAGACTCTAATGGAAGAAGCTCTCCTTGCTCTAGCAATCGCACTGGCTGCCTCCTTCGAAAAGCCTCTAGCTCTCGAGAGTCTTTCGATAGACTGAAGGCAGTCAGACGAAGAGCGTGGAGGCTTTGAAGTACCTTCTTTACGTGTGGCTGACGTAGAAGGTCTACCCTTAGAGGAAGACTACTGGGAACGTCTATTAACCATCGAAGTATCTCGGTGAACCATTCTCTGCGGGCCAGAGGGAAGCAACTAACGTCAACCTTGTCCCTTCGTGAGAGGCGAACTTCTGCAGTACCTTGTTGACAATCTTGAACGGTGGGAATGCGTAGAGATCCAGATGTGACCAATCTAGGAGGAAAGCATCTATATGTATTGCTGCTGGGTCCGGGACTGGAGAGCAATAGATTGGAAGCCTCTTGGTCAGCGAGGTTGCAAAGAGATCTATGGATGGTTTTACCCCAAGTGGCCCAAAGTCTCTTGCCCACATCCTTGTGGAGGGTCCATTCGGTTGGAATTACTTGCCCTTTCCGACTGAGACAATCTGCTATGACGTTCAAGTCGCCTTGGATGAACCTCGTTACTAGGGAGATGTCTTGACCTTTTGACCAGATGAGCAGGTCCCTTGCGATCTCGTACAACGTCAGTGAGTGGGTACCTCCTTGTATGGAGATGTACGCCAAGGCCGTGGTGATGTCCGAGTTAACTTCCACCACTTTGCCTCGAAGGAGAGACTTGGAGCTTTTCAAGGCCAGATGTACTGCCAACAGCTCCTTGCAGTTGATATGCATGCTCCTCTGACTCGAGTTCCACAGTCCTGAGCATTCCCGACCGTCTAGTGTCGCGCCCCAGCCCACGTCCGATGCGTCCGAGAAGAGAACGTGGTTGGGAGTCTGAACAGCCAGGGGAAGACCCTCTCTTAGGTTGATATTGTCCTTCCACCAAGTCAGACAAGACTTTATCTTTTCGGAAACCGGGATCGAGACCGCTTCTAGCGTCTTGTCCTTTTTCCAGTGAAAAGCTAGATGGTATTGAAGAGGACGGAGGTGTAGTCTTCCTAGTGACACAAATTGTTCCACGGATGACAGCGTCCCTACCAGACTCATCCAAAGCCTGACTGAGCAGCGTTCCTTCTTCAGCATCTTCTGGATGGATAGCAGGGCTTGATCTATTCTGGGGGCTGATCGTCTTGTTGTTCAGCAACGTCCTCATCAGAGGGTTCCTCATCCGAAAACTGATGAGGAAACGGCAACGGAGTGGGCAACGTCTGGCTCGCTGAGTCCGGTCGCACTGGTGGATGCGTGACGGAGCCGGACGCAACATCATGGAACTGCTGCACAGTCTGTGAACTGTCAACAACCATGGGTGCACGAGGAAGCACAGCGTCAACCCGAGACTGTCTAGACCGTCTGGGTTGTGCAGTCAACACCCTACCGGGTTGCTGAGGTTGACGCACTGCGTCAAAACAAGTCACCTCTGCTGGTTGTTGAACGTCCTGAACGTCAACAACCACCTCCGAGCGTCGCTTAACGTCAACGTGCGGCTGGCAACCCACACTGGGTCGCATCGGTGGAGGAACCACCTCAACTGGCAGACGCGAGTAGGTTACCTCAGCGTCAACAGGGCGCACAACCGACCGGTTGGAAGGTTGTTGGCCAGAAGGTTCGGTAGCAACCTTCTCCGCATTAAAGTCCTCTATCAAGGACGCAAGCTTGGACTGCATGTCTTGCAGCAAAGCCCATTTAGGGTCTACGGGAGCAGGTGTGGCAACAGACGGGGTTAGCGACTGAGGCGGGTACCGCTTACCATCCCTGAAAGCCTTGTTATGCATGACATAATTGTACAGCAAAACTTCAAAGGCTCGAAAACAGCTGTGAAGTTGACCTGTGAACAACTTGGAGCGTCTCCTGGCCAGGCGCCAGGGAGAGTCTACGAGAATTGAGAAGTCTATCTGGGCAGAGGCATGAACTCCCAAGCCGAGAACTTCTCTCGTGTCATATCAGACCCTTGCTCTATAAACCAGTTTAAAAGAAGGGAAAGCAAAGGCTGTATCCCCCAAACTCCTCCTGGTGAAAAACCAGTTGCCTAGCCAACGTAAAGCTCTCTAGAAGAGCGAGAGAGCACTAGCTTAAAAACAACGGCTTCGAAGTAGCTAGGCCTAGTGTAAGCTCTGACGTTTAGGCGAACGAGGAGCAGCAGTTACAAAAAGATCCGGACAAAGATCCTTAAAAAAATCATCATGATTTAATTAAAGTCCATAGGAGGCTAAGCAGCTTTAGGCTCCTCTCCATCTGACAGAGTCCTCAAGGGAATATCAGTAGGAGGGGGAACAGCAACTTCCTCATCTACAGGAACCTTGTCCGATAAAAGCTGAGTCTCAAGCAAGTGAGAGACCTACCGTGGTGGCAATGCTTTACAAGCAGAGTCCACACTCACTGGTGCATTAGTAGCAGACCAGGACGCAACGTCATGTAACTGCTTGACAGTCTGTGAACTGTCAACAACTGAACTGTCAACCACAACAGGTGCGTGAGGACGCACAGCGTCCACTCGAGACTGCTTTGACTGCCTAGACTGAGCAGTCAAAACAACTCTAGAATGCGGAGGTTGACGCACAGCGTCAAAACAAGTCAACTCCGATTGTTAGTGAACGTCTTGAACGTCAACAGGAGCATCAGCAAGTGGCCTAACGTCCAAATGCGGCTGAAAAACCACACGAGACCGCATCGAGTGTGGTTCTAAACAACCTGACTGACGTGACTAAGCTACGCCAACGTCAACAGTAAGCACAAAGGAACGTTAGGTTGGCTGAAAGCCAGGATATCGATGAGATAAACGGCTAGACTCAACGGACTAATCGGCAGAATAGTCTTCCATAAGGGAGGCAAGCATATACTGCATGTCTTGCCATACAACCCATTAAGGATCAACGGAAATGGTTGTGGTAAGAGACGAGGGTAACGTCTGTGACCGCAACACTTTGCCTACAAAAAAAGACTCTCGGAGTCTGTGTTACCCTTTGTTAGGCGGCGAGCAGTTATCCGATGACTGCATAGGGTCAGAGCTGTCCTAATGGTTGTAACCAGGACGCTGGACCTGTCCTGAAAGGACTGACTTTCGCTTAAGGGCTTCGAAACCTTGTGACAGGTTTCTTATGCGAAAAGCCTTCGGATGACGAGGAGAAACAACGTCTCTCTCGTCTTATGGTAGGGGAGATCTTGGTAAGATACACCCGATACCATAGAGGGAAAACGTCTGTTCGTTGATCAAGGCCTCTCGAACCCATAAGTCGTTTGACATTACTTCTCCCCTGGGCTTGGGAGCATGTAAGAGGTCCCGGACTAGGTGAACGACAGGCACGAACAGACGAACCCTCGGACGCAACACTGTAACACTTTGCGCATATCACTTTATCACTTTGATTTTCTGTTTTGCACTTATTTCACTGAAATCGAAACTTTTACTGATTTCTACCTGAAACACGCAATTCTACCCTTCATTAAAAGGTAGTAATTGCGAAATCAGTCGTATAATGCAAGCTCATTAATACCAGCAAAAAACAGAAAACATATTTTAAGATAAAAAAATCAGTGGCTGGGAAAGAGACTAAACACTAGTTCATATAACTACGTATTCAATCTCTCACCGCACATAGCCTGGGGACAAGAATAAAACTAAAAACGTTTTATCCTTCCTCCCCGTACAGCGACTAGGGACGAGAGTAACTCGAGAACAACGTTACCCGCTTGAACGGAACGTTTTCTCTCCTCTCTCTCTCTCTTTCTCTCTTGATTTCGCACCTAAGAGAAGAGCCCAATTATATTTCGTCAAAAAAACATGTTATTTGACTAAAGGAAAAAACTGAAAGGTTTTTCAAATAAAAAGTTCCTTTAAAATAGAATTTAAAACATTTAAGCTAAGAAAGAATGAACAAAACATCAGAATCGATTTACTCTTACTGCAAAGTGAAACCGTGATACACTCTCTCTCTATCGTAACGATAGAGCGCATGTTGAACGTCCTGAACGTCAACAACTGCGTAGCATAAATAAACAAAACGTTAGTTCGTCTTTGAAAACAGTACGAAGACTATCAAAGAAATTCTTTCATAAAATATTACATTTAAAAAGTTTTAAATCCTTTAAAAGCTAATTACGATATAAAGGGCTCAACGTTGATTAACTTCGGTTTCCAAGTTAGGACCGCCTACTCTCAGGAAAGGTCTATATAAACAAAACATTAAAATTTATTTTTATATGTTTATAATAAATGGAAAGTTAATCGAAGAGTCCTAATAAAGGCGGAGAGATATAAAATATATAGAGGAAAATCTATAACGTGATAAGATAATTACTAAAAGCCTAAACACACTTCCGTCTAAGGGAAGGGTCGGCCATTTAAAAGTGAAAGAAAGTCCATACTCTCTTTGTCACCATAATTAAATCTATCCAAAACGAGTTCAAGATTTAAGATGAAGATAAAACACCTGCATAGCGAAAGCTCAAAACTAGAATAAAGTACTTCACCAATTAGTTGTGAAAAAACTCCAGTTTAGCAACAGCGAGTAAGTACGTCTTGTCGATAGCTCGACAGAGAGAAAATTGAGTCTTTGTTTACATTGAGTACTGGGTATCTGGACGACAGATGGCGCTGTTGGGCACACCCGCAACCTGTGTAGCGATCGCTGGCGAGTTTTTACCGTAGAGTTGTCTGTCGGGCAACAGAGTTGCAGCTATATAATCACCGGCTAAGTTAAATATTGAAAAATAAAGCATCATGACACCCAAGAATTCTCTTCTACCAACCTGGTGTTCCTGACTGGGCTTCTTTCAAAGCTTTCTGGACTGTAGGAATAATATCTCTTACGCACGTTACAGTGGCGTAGAATTTGCAGAGGGGTTTAAACAAGGAAATCTGATCAATATCCTGTAAAGCTCCACGACCCTTTAGGATTGAGGCAGCAGCTCCACCTGAGGAAAAGTATTTTTTATAAAACATTAAGGATTCTAGATTTAAGTTTAAAACTAACCTCAAAACCTTATCATCCAGTGAGATAGTCTTTATGGAATAAATTTCCTTATTTGGTGATGCATATCTATTAATACATAAAATAAAATAATTCACTAATCATCAACATTTCAGCACAATTCTTTGAAGGCAATTATATCATGAAATCTCAAGGGTATCTTCCTCAATTGTAGATCAAGAAACAATTCAAAACAGCTTTACTTCTATCAAAACTATTACAAAAATCTGAATCTTATTTCAAAAAGTTGAACACATTTTTGTGTGAATTCTTTCAACACATTTGATAATAAAGAAAACATTCAATACAACTACCCCATTTTATTGGAAAATTATTTCCAAAGTTGGTTTCTATCAACATGGCCACCTTAATGGAAGCATACAGGTAAGAGATAGGCATATGGTGCAAAGAATGGTAAAATCAGAACTACCTACAGTACTGTATATGAATAACAGAATCAAACCTATTTCCTTAAACACAGATACTGATAGCAACGTATCTTTACTTTTATTTTATTTTGACACTTGCATAATCATTTCTATATTCCTAGAGCATTATACATGAATGAAACTACTGTATATATTCTGTCGAAAGGTCTTTTATAGTAGCTTTTAGTGAATGGCTTGAAAAAATCTGAACAACAACTGCCAGATTCATTCTTTAACTGTATGAACCAATTCTAAGAAAACACATACACTGTATCTTCATAGAAGACTGCTCAGATGTCATTGGCTGTTCCATAATATAACAACACCAGCATTCATCTTTCTATATTCCAAGATATTCTCGTTCTCTATCCTCATACATGTTCAACTCCTTATATTCTATATATCTTTTAGTCTTCCTCCTCTCCTTCCTCCAACAAATCTAAATTTGCATAGGCCTACATTTCCTATCGCCCCTTATTTTCTTATTGAAAAAAAAGCATCTTGAAACAAAAAATTGATCTTCTTAACCTGTGCAAACGTTTTGACCCCACTATATACTATATAAATTTCTCACCTTCTTGGACATTTCCTCATAGACATACTCTACGCAAATAACATACGGTATATAATTATTGTCTTACATTCAAATTTAACATCATTATTTCACTACCATACAAGACAGTTGGTTTCACAATCATTTTGCACACTCAAGTATTTGTTTCCACAGATGCTTCTCTTATTCTACAAAAATGCTCTCCAAAATTCTGTTTGCTTCCCTGCTTCACGACCCATTTCATAAAACAAAAATGTCTACACACCAACTGAGTCCTTCCTCCTATCCTCCTTAACATTATTCTTTTCTTTTCCCTGATTTCATTCATAGTCACTACCACAGAGAGATAACATTCATTCATAGTCACTACCACAGAGAGATAACATTTACTTTCAAATCTTATAAACACTTTTAAAAGTGTCTGCAACTCCTTTTCTCACAAGAACTAACACTGTATCACTGGCAAACATCAGTCACTTGACACTTGATAAATATTGTAAAATTTAAAAATACCGTAATTTGTATTTTTCTTAACTATACAATCCTGAGACCTTTAATAGAGTATGACTCCAGCAAAGCTGGAATGGCTGTTTAAACTTTTAACGCAGAAGAAGCAGTAGTAGCTAGGGGGACTTGCTAGGAGGTGTGTTGAGACAGGCAGCGTAACTTTGAGGTCTTAGGTTTGCATGGCTATGAAAAATACCATTAGTTTTAAGATTTGTGATTTATTCCTTTACCTAATGCAAACCTTCAATCCTTAATAGACTAATCCTTAGGAGGGAGGAGTCACTACATTCAATCTAGCAATTTACTAAGCGGGGAAATGTCACAGAACTTCCATCTTGGGGAAGAACAAAAGTGAAGACTCCTGTCAACCTCAGCATGAAGATGTCACAAGCATTAGGCTAGATCCCTACCCGGAGACTGGTAGGTGATCGTGGATGAACCTATGTCCGCAAGGATATTGTGTCTGAATGAGAAATTATGAGGAATTGGAAGAATGCATTTCATACATCCTTCCCTTTGTCTGGGAGGATGGGGGAAATACTTCAACACAAAACTTTTCGCTTAAATTAAAGTCACTCAATCGTGAGGCTAGCCTATGATATAGTCTATAGCAGAGCAACTGTTTCACCCCGAAGGGAAAGACGAGAACAGCCAGACAATTTATCTCTGGGTAGATGGAGGATCACTTAAATAACTGCGAGTTCCAGAGAAACTAGCTACGAAAAGCCAGCACACTCTAGTGACAAGTTGCACTGGAAAATAGATCAGGATCGTTACATGCCAGTGGTTTGCAATCTTGATCGAGACTCGACACTGGCGTGGACTCATGAAACAAGACTTGTCCCGGCATGTGTCTGTGAAACTAGACTTCCCTGGCGAGAGCCCATTAAATAAGACTCGTCCCTCGCAAGCGTTTGCCAAACGAGATTTGCACCTAGCGAGTGCTTGCGAAACAAGACTTGCCCTTAACACGGGATTGTGATACAAGACTCGCCCCTGGCGCATGCTCATGAACAACACTTGCCCCAGGCTCACGCTCGAGGACAAAACTTATCTCTGATTAAGATTTATTACTGGTGCTTGCTCGTGATTGCAATTTGTTATTAGTTCGTGATCGAGAATGAAACTTCCCACAAGTGTGATAACTTGTTTCCCACACTATACCTTGTGGAACAGAAAGTATGAAAGTGACACAGACAGCTGTGCTGAAAGCTTGAGTCGGTGTCTGCCAAAGGTCTCCGAAGGGTCAGCGAGTTGAGAGAGGTGAGGATACAGATGCCTATCTTCGCACTTAGCAAATTCAGGGAGCGAACCCGGTCTGAGAGAAGGAAGTAATGGGGAAGCGTTGTCCTGAGCACTATCTTGCAGATCCTCAAATGAAAGAGGATGTTGCTGCCAAAGGTCTAAGGAACTTAGCTCCCTTTGTTACTATATTGGAGTATTGCCTATTAGAGCCCTTGGGAAGTAAATGCTCATGTCTGTATTTACTTTTCACTTGCTAACTAAGCTGCTTAGAGGTGTCACTTCCGTGGGCAGACGGGAGGAAATACGACTTGCAAATGTTTGCTATATCATGCCACTCTTTTAAAAATGTGCAAACTCCTTCAAGTCCATCTAGTATAGCTCTACTGAGAGTGACATAGCGAAGGAACTACTAGAAAGATTAGCAGACACAAGCTAACTTCCACTTGAGCACATGGGGGTGCCGAGAGGTACCTTAAAAAGCAAACCTACCAAATTTCTAAAGACAAATTCAGGCAATCACAAAGCAACTATTTCCAGTAATCAAGGCTTAATGTTGAATCAACAGCCCTCACTAAGATGCAAGTTGCTTGCTTGTGTCTACTGACGAATCGGCAAACATAGACTGAACAGACTACCTTTCTAGATGATTTTGATAGAAAGACTTCAGAAAAGTTTGACTCCAAAGCAGTAAAGGTAAGCCCCTGGCTACAGTTTCTTACCTTTAACCAACCTAAAGAGTTAATAGAGTCCCGAGTCTAATCAAGTCTTCACCTCAAGGAAAAATTCCCCGAGACGCAAGCATCTACAGGAAAAAAACCTAAGAGTAAAGTTTCATTTGCCACAGCCAGTGAATGTGGAAGGACACGTCTGTCTCTAACCAAGGCTTAGATCAAATTGAAGAAGATATGAATGGTTATTGACACCTCGCTTATAGTTTTATAGCGGTTTGGTCGCTTGCGCTAACATCTATATCCATAGTAAGGAGCGAATGGTTTGTATTTGAGTAGGAACAAAAAAAGCTTTAGTGAAATATTAAATATTTCCAATCTAAAATAAAACACTGCAATATCTACAATATGTTATCTAATAACCACTAACAGAAAATTCTTAAATGCACACATTACCTATGAGGAGAAGAGGACTTTCAGCCATTTGAGCATTCTTGACTGCTGTAACAGTGTTGGTAAGCCCAGGACCAGCAGTTACTGCAGCAACTCCGACTGTGCCAGACATACGAGCTACAGCATCTGCTGCAAATACTGCAGCCACCTGTGTATTAGAAAAAAAAAATGAAACTAGAGGGGTACTCAGCATAGCGCACACCTCCACCACAGAAGCTTATTTCTTGACCTTTTGCTTAACCTTGACTTTGACCTTTGACCTTAATATGTAAAAGTTGGCATGGTTTTTCATACATCAAATATGAACCGAGTTTGATGTCTCTGTGACAATGATGTGCAAACTTATGGCTGATTAAGTAAATTGGACATTTTGCTTGACTTTGACCTTCCAACTTTGATGGCGGAGGTAACTTGCAAGATGAAAAGTAACAGAGGATGAATAAATGGATATCAAAATGTAATCCATAGTACAGAATTTTTTGGAATATTCTAACAAACTCTTTAAATGTTTATGAAAAATCTAGAATAATTTCAGATATAACATACTACTTTAAATAGTTTAATTTGAAATACTTCTCTCATATTTTATTTACTGTTCGAGTTTAATTGTACATAGAAGTTTACTGGAGTTTCCTCCATGTTGCCGATACCCGATAATTTATAATTATAAGGTTTGGGGTGCTTGATTATAAAGCTTAAGAAAATTATTTATATTGTGTTATAACAACTATTTTCTTGGCTTACATACCCTTTTTCACGATATCTTCTAATTCATTATTCACATTTAATACAGTAATACAATTTGCACATTTACAAGTTAGCACTAATTTTACTTTTTTGCTTCCTCTAATTTCAGACACAGCTTTCCCCGATTCCAATCAGAATAGCAGCTGTGAACATTGTTTGATTTCTCACCTTCAACTACAACTTGTTTATATTTGGCATTACATATAATTTCTTGATCTTTTCTTCATAGTGAATGAGGGTATAATGTAAAAATGCTACTTAACTTCTTAACAACTATGGGAATTGCTTATTATTGTATGATGATTGAAATACAATCAAAACAGCTGCTATCTGATTTGATTGTTCATAATAAAACAGCTTTAATTTGTTCAGTTGTACTGTGCTCCTAACTAGTCACTAAACCTCTCAACACTAGATAATGCACTCCTAACCCTCTTCCTTATGCTTTGCTTCTCCATCTGGGTTCTATAATTCAATACAATTAAGACAAACCAGCATTGTATGGACTGAATGATCTCCACACCACTCCCATCTTGAAAAGCTTCCTCACTTTCTAAGTAGAGCAAACATGCTATTTAACAAACTTAGGAGACACACCTTAATATATTGACAAATAAAACTCAGACAAATTGCTAATACACTGTGAAAAGAAACAAAATCTGAGGAAGTGCTACAGGTACGTATTGGAAATGCTACTGGTACCAACCAGGTGAGAAATTATGATGAGAACAAGGTCAGCCATGCACTCAACAGGCATCCATCTATTATGACAGAAGCCTAACATGGCAGGGGTGCACAACACAGGGTAGTGAATCATACCAATGGGGAAAGCTAAAAAGATTTTTACTTTAAATTTACGAGTTGGGGTGTACCTGTCATAACTTAGGGATGACTCATTATAATCAAATAAAAGTTACTAAACTAAGCAGTCCTTGGATTATTTGTATTAATCGTAACACAAATAGTATTAAGCTATCGCATACCTCATGGCGAGTGTCTACAATCCTTATTCCCAGCTTTTCCGAAGCCACAATAATTGGAGAAATGTGACCTCCAGGTAATGTAAATATATATTTTACACCATGAGCATGAAGAACTTCGGCTACCAGTTCACCTCCATGACGTTTACTTTTCTTGTCAATCTGAAAGACAAAAGCATATTCATTAAGGTAGCTAAAACATCAATAGGGCTTCCCAAAACAAAATTACAAAATCCATGATATCAATGATGTTTAAACTTAGTCAAAAGTGGACAGTAGCCTTAAAAAATGCTATGACAAGGCATACAAATTCTTGATAACATTATAAATTTAAAATTCCAAATTGGAATTCTGACAATTCTGAAACTGAAACTCTTCCTTTAATACTAGTAAGAAGGAAATGCACTAAAGGGCGAGTCACAAACTTACTCTAATTAGTGCTTTACTACAATAAGACCAAACTGAAAACAAAAAAACAGTAATAAAATTTTCACTTAATATTACAGGGCAAAATCACAAATTTTAAATGTAATTTGTTTTTCCTAGCTAAACAAACCTGAGTCCTTTAACAGAAGATTGATCAAAGTCAAGTGCAGTTGGATCTCGGTAGTTAAAACTTATAACGAGGTGTCGGCAGTGGCCAGTAGTTATCGGCTGGCCATGTTCCTTGCAGGTACACTGAAGTCACTTTAATTGCATATGGGACTTTTGCGGGAGGTGATGGCGGGAAGTTGAGTTAAAAGACTCAGGACTGAATAGTTAGGAAAGATACAAATTACTTTTAAAACTTGTGACCTGTTCCTACACAAATGCAAACCTTAGTCCTTTAATAGGAGAATCAGCCTTGGGTGAGAGGAAGTCCCTGTTACGAAAATAATTGGCTAAAATACCGGGATAGCTAATCTCAGACCTGCTAAGGTGCGGAAAAAAGTATCCTCGTCATTTCACAAACCAGGGTCAGAAGTATCGTTAGGTTCACGGCCCAGGCCACCAAGGCTGTTACAAAAAGAAAATCTCTTTTTCATAGACAAGCAAGCCTGTCGACTAAGGCATAAATAACTTGATGGGTTTGCTTATACATATCTATCTTCCCCCTCATAAAGAGGATGATAGAGTGAAGACTTCTCTTCAACATCAATAGAAAAGCTGCTATCTAAAGGTTAGGCTTACCTGTATCTACGTCTATCCAGCCATATAGGATTCCAACAGCTATACCCCCAAAGACGGGAAAGAAAAGAGGAAAAGGGCCAGACACTTTCACTCTAGACCTAGAATTACGTTGTAACCACTATCTTATAGGGGATACTTTTAATCCTGTAAAGGTGCTTGGGTCCCTATACCACCTGGTGAGCACCAATCACAGGTCCAAGTGAAAACATGTCTGAAGACCTGTAAGTGTATCCCTGCAATTAATGCACAATAAAGGTTGTCTGACGCTTCCATACTCCAGCATTTAAAACTAGAGCCCCCGAGAGATTTTTCCTATAGGCTAAAGTAGCCCAATTACTCTGATCTCAAGAGCATGCACCTTGACTTGTTCTGAAACACCTAGGGATCTAAGGCATAATGCTGTTCATTGTCTCCTGCAGTCAAAATGAGATTTAAGTTTTGGTGACTTTTTTTACTCTACCAATACTTACAAACAGGTTCTGTAACTTGGTCAGGCAACTTGGGTTCTTTGAAGGTGGCACCTTAAGAGCTCTTACAGGACACAAAAGTAATTAATCCAGATTGACAGTTACTTACCAAAGCAACGACACTGTAAAGGATGAAGACCTGGAATCCAGGATTGACGGATTTTGAGTTTTCACTATAAAGCCAGAAACATGAAGTAAAAAGACTTGCCTCTAGTACTCAGAATGAGACAACAAATACAAGAGTCCATGTAATTCACCCATTTTCTTTGCCAAAGCCAATGCAAGCAGTAAAACAGTTTTCAGTGTACGGTCTCCTTCTGAGGCTAGCCTCAACAGTTCAAAGATCGCAACACCTTGGTTACATCCCAAGCTGGAGGTCAAATTTCAAATTTCACAGGGAGGATAGGTGTGCTCCATACATCTGATGACTACATAAAATTCCCTTGAAGAGGAAATATCAACTCCTCTCATTCTAAGTATCAGACTCAAGGCCGAACAAAACCCTTTTCCCACTGAGAAAGAGAGATGTCTTCCCTTTCATAGAGAAGCTGAAAAGTCTGCTACTAATAGGATAGAGGCTCTGAGTGGATAACAACATGCTTGGTTAATGATGATTTGATGTTACAATGGCCTCTATACAAAGAGCAACCATACATTAATTTGCAGACTTTTTTATGTTCTGTATCATATGTAATCTTAAGTTTCATAAAAAACAATGGTTTGTAAATCAAGTTTGAGCTTCTTTTTTTTTAAAGATAAATATTAGATATACAGTATATTTCAATCAGCTTCCTACTGCAATATACAGAACCACTAAAAGCAGAGAGTTACCCATGATGTAAATTATTTCTTTATATTACCATAAAAGTTTTAATAAACTTACAAATCTTTATATGTACAGCATTTGTAACATCAATACAGTAACATTGGCAACAGCCTTTAAGGTTAGAGGGAGAGAGAGAAAGAAATAATCAACCACTATGAATTCATCATTAGACTAAGCTATAGGCTGTGGCTTACACTAAACAATACCCTATGATTTAGTCAAAATAAGCCAAACTTTCCATCAAATTTTATTACCTGCACATGTCTACTATTTATAAAAATAATTTTTCTCCATGCCTTATGTATTATACAGTCAGCCCTTGTTATTCGCAAGTTCTATCTTCGTGGATTCGGTCAGAGAACTGTAAAACCTAATTAATAAAAATATCACATATTCATGGTTTCATGATAAGTACTCTTGCGGCCTGACAATTTCAAATCGACCGCACTCTTTTGCACCAACATGCTTTGCTCCAGTTTCCTTTCCACACAGCACAACACGCCATCTCTCAATGACTCGGCCTTAGCCTCGCATCGTCTCTCCTCGCCTGTGTATCTCCTACTTTAGTTTATTTTGTGTGGAATCCCATTGCGATGTAGAAATAGAGAAACTCTTCTATGTTCTCAAAAGTGACAAGCTAAAGGTGTCCAGCACAAGAGCTGTCATCAACAACTTGCTGTCCCAAGAGGGTCCATAAAACGGGCATCGTGTCGTCAACCCGCAATCCACTGAGAAGGTGACCCCTACCGCCACTGTAAACCAGATGATAAGGCCTCCTCATGACGGCGAAGCCACTTCCACTCCTTCAAGGGAAACAGGGAAGGTCTTCCGACCTCGAGATTTGGCCTAAAGTTAAAGGGCAACCACTCTTATACAATCAGCTTCCAAAAAACAGAAGGGGAAGGGTTGGAGGAAAGCATGCCAGGGGTCAGTGGAAGAGGTGTGGATTTTTTTTACTTTGAGGATAACCCCTAAGGGGAAGAATCCCTATTGAACCTATTCTTCTTCCTCCAGCCATCCCTGGAAAGAAAAAGAATTAATAAGTCAAAATTCCAGGTAGTTCTCACTGACAGCTGAATTTAAAGTGAGTGTTCAGTGAGACAGTAGGGGGGCGGGACTTTCCTGATCCCTACAGGTAACTACCGACCACCTGTTTATACCTGGTTATAAAAGTTTAACTGACACATACTCAAGCTTCAGTGATATTTTATCCTATGTAAAGGACGAGGGTTTGTATTTGTGACAGAACAAATGAGGATCTACGTCGCTTATAAAAGCACCGCATTTTTCTGACGTTCTTGGGTAGCTGGAATCAAAGTGACTGTTCAGTGTACCAGCATGAGGGGGGTGGGGCTTTCCTGCCACTGCCTGGTAATTACAGGCCACTACCGAAACCTCATTACTTTAACTGCCTAGTTCCAGCTGCACTTGAATCAATCTCCTATTAAAGGACAAAGGTTTTTATTCAAGCTTGAATAAATATCTTTCAAGTGTATGGTATCTAACACCTACATAGAAAGACCCCAGTACAGTACTGTACTGTAAAATGTAAAAAAGTGCTATACAGTAATAGACAATATATATAATTCTCACTCTTACTTACTGGATGAGCCCAAATGTAGGGCAAGTGGAATTTAGAGAGAATAGTTCCAATCCCTAAGCCTAAAATAGCTGTAGAAATAAACAGCAGCACGTGAGCAAAGAGTGCCTCATCCATGGTTATAGATGTCACTCAAGAAGGTTAGCTGCAGATCCTGTAAAAGATATTTCTATTATTAATTTGAGAATATACAAATAGAGTAACATATCCAATAAGTATTATTTTATAATTGTTCACTTTTTAATACTATACATCATGTACAGTATATGTAAAATATAAAAAAAAAAAAATACTGTCATATAAAAAGCAAAATTGGTTAAAGAAAATGTAATATATAAAATAAAAAATTTTAAACTTTTTTTCTTGTCCATACAAAGAAATTTCTTAATTTAACTCAAATCAATTATGTACAGTTTAGGGATGACAAATCTGACCACTACACACAGCACTATACCTCTTTACGTCGGTTCAACACACATCACATCAATTTTTACTTTACATCGTTTAACATCACAAATTCTAAACATAATTTTTATTTTTCTAACCATACAAACCAGAGTTCTTTAATAGGAGGCCACTTCATCCTTCACCTAGAGTTTACAGGGTGATGAGGCAGGAAGTACTGAACAGTGTAACTTGAAGGACTCAGGTATTCTAGATAAGGAAAAATTTTATTTTTATTAATAAAATAAATTTTTGAATATACTTACCCGGTGATCATATAAGCTGCAACTCTGTTGCTCGACAGAAAAACCTACGGTCAAAATACGCCAGCGATCGCTATGCAGGTGGGGGTGTACATCAACAGCGCCATCTGTCGAGCAGGTACTTAGTACTCCAAGTAAACAAAGAACCAATTTTCTCCTCGGTCCACTGGGTCTCTATTGGGGAGGAAGGGAGGGTCCTTTAATATATGATCACCGGGTAAGTATATTCAAAAATTTATTTTATTAATAAAAATAACATTTTTCAATATTAAACTTAGCCGGTGATCATATAAGCTGATTCACACCCAGGGGGGTGGGTAGAGACCAGCATTACATGTTTACATTATTATGAGCTAAGTATTTTGTATATCATTTTAGCAGTTATTCAAAATAACAAACATAAAATAAATAAGTACCTGGTAAGGAAGTCGACTTGAACAATTACTCTGCCTTTTTAAGTACGTCTTCCTTACGGAGCCTCGCGATCCTCTTAGGATGCTGAGCGACCCCTAGGATCTGAAGTATCAAGGGTTGCAACCCATACAACAGGACCTCATCAAAACCTCTAATCTAGGCGCTTCTCAAGAAATGACTTTGACCACCCGCCAAATCAACCAGGATGCGAAAGGCTTCTTAGCCTTCCGGACAACCCAAAAACAACAATAAAAACATTTCAAGAGAAAGATTAAAAAGGTTATGGAATTAGGGAATTGTAGTGGTTGAGCCCTCACCCACTACTGCACTCGTTGCTACAAATGGTCCCAGAGTGTAGCAGTTCTCGTAAAGAGACTGGACATTCTTAAGATAAAAAGACGCGAACACTAATTTGCTTTTCCAATAGGTTGCGTCGATTATACTTTGCAGAGATCTATTTTGTTTAAAGGCCACGGAAGTTGCGACAGCTTTAACTTCGTGTGTCCTTACCTTCAGCAAAGCTTGGTCTTCCTCATTCAGATGGGAATGAGCTTCTCGTATTAACAGTCTGATAAAATAGGATAAAGCATTCTTTGACATAGGCAAAGATGGATTCTTAACTGAACACCATAAAGCTTCAGACGGGCCTCGTAAAGGTTTTTAAATAGAATTTAAGAGCTCTTACAGGACATAAGACTCTTTCTAGTTCATTTCCAACCATACGATAAGTTTGGAATATCGAACGATATTGGTCAAGGCCGAGAAGGCAGCTCGTGTTTGGCTAGAAAACCAAGTTGTAGAACATGTAGCCGTTTCGAATGAGAATCTGATGTTCTTGCTGAAGGCATGAATCTCACTGACTCTTTTAGCTGTGGCTAAGCATACCAGGAAAAGAGTCTTTAAGGTGAGATCTTTCAGGGAGGCTGATTGTAGCGGTTCGAACCTGTCTGACATAAGGAATCTTAGTACCACATCTAAATTCCAACCAGGTGTAACCAAACGACGCTCCTTCGTGGTCTCAAAAGACTTAAGGAGGTCCTGTAGATCTTTATTGTTGGAAAGATCTAAGCCTCTGTGACGGAAGACTGATGCCAACATGCTTCTGTAACCCTTGATAGTGGGAGCTGAAAGAGATCGTTCTTTCCTCAGATATAAGAGAAAGTCAGCTATTTGAGTTACAGAGGTACTGGTCGAGGATACGGATACTGACTTGCACCAGTTTCGGGAGATTTCCCACTTCGATTGGTAGACTCTAAGGGTGGATGTTCTCCTTGCTCTAGCAATCGCTCTGGCTGCCTCCTTCGAAAAGCCTCTAGCTCTCGAGAGTCTTTCGATAGTCTGAAGGCAATCAGACGAAGAGAGTGGAGGCCTTGGTGTACCTTCTTTACGCGTGGCTGACGTAGAAGGTCCACCCTTAGGGGAAGTGTTCTGGGAACGTCTACTATCCATCGAAGTACCTCGGTGAACCATTCTCTTGCGGGCCAGAGGGAAGCAACTAGCGTCAACCTTGTCCCTTCGTGAGAGGCGAACTTCTGCAGTACCTTGTTGACAATCTTGAACGGAGGGAATGCATATAGATCTAGATGTGACCAATCTAGTAGAAAGGCATCTATATGAACTGCTGCTGGGTCCGGGATTGGTGAGCAAAATATTGGGAGCCTCTTGGTCATCGAGGTTGCGAAGAGATCTATGGTTGGCTGGCCCCAGGTGGCCCAAAGTCTCTTGCATACATCCTTGTGGAGGGTCCATTCTGTTGGAATTATTTGTCCCTTTCGACTGAGACAATCTGCCATGACATTCAAGTTGCCTTGGATGAACCTCGTTACTAGTGATATGTCTAGACCTTTTGACCAGGTGAGGAGGTCCCTTGCGATCTCGTACAATGTCAGAGAGTAGGTCCCTCCTTGCTTGGAGATGTACGCCAAAGCCGTGGTGTTGTCCGAGTTCACCTCCACCACTTTGCCTTGAAGGAGAGACCTGAAGCTTTTCCAGGTCAGACGTACTGCCAGTAGCTCCTTGCAGTTGAAATGCATTGTCCTTTGACTAGAGTTCCATAATCCCGAGCATTCCCTACCGTCTAATGTCGCACCCCAGCCTACGTCCGATGCGTCCGAGAAGAGAACGTGGTTGGGAGTCTGAACAGTCAGGGGAAGACCCTCTCTAAGGTTGATATAGTCCTTTCACCAAGTCAGACAAGACTTTATCTTTCCGGAAACCGGGATCGAGACCGCTTCTAGCGTCTTGTCCTTTTTCCAGTGAAAAGCTAGATGGTATAGAAGAGGACGGAGGTGTAGTCTTCCTAGTGACACAAATTGATCCACGGATGACAGTGTCCCTACCAGACTCATCCACAGCCTGACTGGGCAGCGTTCCTTCTTCAGCATCTTCTGGATGGATAGCAGGGCTGGGGGCTGATCGTCTTGTTCAGCAACGTCCTCATCAGAGGGTTCCTCATCCGAAACTGATGAGGAAACGGCAACGGAGTGGGCAACGTCTGTCTCGCTGAATCCGGTCGCACTGGTGGATGCGTGACGGAGCCGGACGCAAAATCATGGCACTGCTGCACAGTCTGTGAACTGTCAACAACCATGGGTGCGCGAGGAAGTACAGCGTCAACCCGAAACTGTCTAGACTGTTTGGGTTGTGCAGTCAACACCCTACCGGGTTGCTGAGGTTGACGCACTGCGTCACAACAAGTCACCTCTGCTGGTTGTTGAACGTCCTGAACGTCAACAACCACCTCCGAGCATCGCTTAACGTCAACGTGCGACTGGCAACCCACACTGGGTCGCATCGGTGGAGGAACCACCTCAACTGGCAGACGCGAGTAGGTTACCTCAGCGTCAACAGGGCGCACAACCGACCGGTTGGAAGGTTGTTGGCCAGAAGGAGGAACCACCTCAACTGGCAGACGCGAGTAGGTTACCTTAGCGTCAACAGGGCGCACAACCGACCGGTTGGAAGGTTGTTGGCCAGAAGGAGGAACCACCTCAACTGGCAGACGCGAGTAGGTTACCTCAGCGTCAACAGGGCGCACAACCGACCGGTTGGAAGGTTGTTGGTCAGAAGGTTCTTCTCCGCATTTAAGTCCTCTATCAAGGACGCAAGCTTGGACTGCATGGCTTGCAGCAAAGCCCATTTAGGGTCTACGGGAGCAGGTGTGGCAACAGACGGGGTTAGCGACTGAGGCGGAACCGTTTACCATCCCTGAAAGCCTTGTTATGTGTGACATAATAGTACAGCAAAACTTCAAAGGCTTGACAAAAGCTGAGAAGTTGTCCTGTAAACAACTTGGAGCGTCTCCTGGCTAGGCGCCAGGGCGAGTCTACCAGAAATGAGAAGTCTATCTGGGCAGAGGCATGAACTCCCAAGCCGAGAACTTCTCTCGTGTCCTATCAGACTCTCGCTCTATAAGCCAGTTTAAAAGAAGGGAAATCAAAGGCTGTATCCCTAAAACTCCTCCTGGTGCAAAAACCAGTCGCCTAGCCAACGTAACGCTCTCTAGGAGAGCGAGAGAGCACTAGCTTAAAAACAATGGCTTCGAAGTAGCTAGGCCTAGTGTAAGTTCTGACGTTTAGGCAAATGAGGAGCAGCAGTTACAAGATCCGGACGAAGATCCTTAAAAAATCATCATGATTTAATTAAAGTTCATAGGAGGCTAAGCAGCTTAAGGCTCCTCTCCAAATGACAGAGTCCTCAAGGGAATATCAATAGGAGGGAGAACAGCACTTTCTCATCTACAGGAACCTTGTCCGATAAAAGCTAGGTTATCTCAGTGAGTCTCTCACTGGTGCATTAGTAGCAGACCAGAAGGCAACGTCATGTAACTGCTTGACAGTCTGTGAACTGTCAACAACTGAACTGTCAACCACAACAGGTGCGTGAGGACATACAGTGTTCACTCGAGACTGCTTTGACTGTCTATACTGAGCAGTCAAAACAACTCTAGAATGCGGAGGTTGACGCACCGCGTCAAAACAAAACAACTTAGACTGTTGTTGTACCTCGTGAACGTCAACGGAAGGTTCCGTGCGTTACTGAACGTCAACATGCGGCTGGCAGGGTACACTGGAACGCATGGGTGGCGGGACTCTCTCAGCTGGAGTGCGGCAGAAGGTCGCCTCAGCGTCCACAGGACGCACAACCGTGTTGGTTGTAGGCTAGAGGTTGGTGCAGTGTCAACCTTCTCCGCACGAAAGTCCCGCATCAATGACGTTAACTGAGACTGCATGGTCTGCAGCAAAGACCACTTAGGGTCTACAGGAGCAGGTGCGGCAACAGACGGTGTGACTGCCTGATGCGGTACCGCTTTGCCTCTCTTAGGAGGTGAGCAGTCGTCGGAAGACTGCAGCGAGTCCGAACTGACCCAGTGGCTACAACTGGGCCGTTGGACTTGCGCGGAAGGGACCGACTTGCGCTTAATAAGCTGCGAGACCTTGGTCCATGGTTTCTTACGAGAAACCTCTTCCGCAGACGAGAAATAAATGGGCTCTCTCGTCTTTGTGTGGGTGGGGCGATCTTGGGTAGATACGCCCGAAACCACGGAGGGAAACGTCAGTTCGTTGATCAAGGCCTGACGAACCCATAAGTCGTTCGACATTACTTCTCCCCTGGGCTTGGGAGCTTGCAAGAGGTCCCGGACTAGGTGAACGACAGGCACGAACAGACGAACCCTCGGACGCAACACTGTAACACTTTGCGCATATCACTTTATCACTTCGATTTTCTGTTTTGCACTTATTTCACTGAAATCGAAACTTTTACTGATTTCTACCTGAAACACGCAATTCTACCCTTCATTAAAAGGTAGTAATTGCGAAATCAGTCGTATAATGCAGCTCATTAATACTAGCAAAAAACAGAAAACATATATAAAGATAAAAAAATCAGTGGCTGGGAAAGAGACTAAACACTAGTTCAAATAAACTACGTTTACAATCTCTCACCGCACATAGCCTGGGGACAAGAATAAAACCCTAGAAACGTTTTACCTTCTTCCCCGTACAGCGACTAGGGAGGAGAGTAACACAAGAACAACGTTACCCGCTTGAACGGAACGTTTTCTCTCCTCTCTCTCCCTCCGTCTCTATCTCTCTCTCTCTTTCTCTCTTGATTTCGCACTTAAGAGAAGAGCCCAATTATATATCGTCAAAAAAAACATGTTATTTGACTAAAGGAAAAAACTGAAAGGTTTTCCAAATAAAAAGTTCCTTTAACTTAGAATTTAAAACATTTAAGCTAAGAAAGAATGAACGAAACGTCAGAATCGATTTACTCTTACTGCAAAGTGAAACCGTGATACACTCTCTCTCTATCGTAACGATAGAGCGCATGTTGAACGTCCTGAACGTCAACAACTGCGTAGTCTAAAAAACTAAACGTTAGTTCATCTTTGAAAACAGTACGAAGACTATCAAAGAAATTCTTTCATAAAACATTAAATTTAAAAAGTTTTAAATTCTTTAAAGGCTAAATACGATATAACGGGCTCAACGTTGATTAACTTCGGTTCCAAGTTAGGACCGCCTACTATCAGGAAAGGTCGCATATAAACAAAACATAAAAATTTATTTTTATATGTTTATAATAAATGGAAAGTTAATCGAAGAGGCCTAATAAAGGCGGAGAGATATAAAATATATAGATCTATAACGTGTTAAGCAAAATTACTAAAAAACCTAAACACACTTCCGTCTAAGGGAAGGGTCGGCCATTTAAAAGTGAAAGAGAGTCCATACTCTCTTTGTCACCATAATTAAATCTATCCAAAACGAGTTCAAGTTTTGAGATGAAGATAAAACACCTGCATAGCGAAAGCTCAAAACTAGAATAGTGTACTTCACCAAATAGTTGTGAAAACAAATCCAGTTAGTAACAGCGTATTAGTAGGTCTTGCCGGTAGCCCGACAGAGAGAAAATTGGTTCTTTGTTTACTTGGAGTACTAAGTACCTGCTCGACAGATGGCGCTGTTGATGTACACCCCCACCTGCATAGCGATCGCTGGCGTATTTTGACCGTAGGTTTTTCTGTCGAGCAACAGAGTTGCAGCTTATATGATCACCGGCTAAGTTTAATATTGAAAAATACAAATTACTTTCAGATTTGTGGCTTGTTCCTATATGGATACAAACCTTAGTCCTTTAATAGGAAACTTATTCTCAGTAGGGAGGAGGTTCCTCTAACCAAACTGCTTGGATTAAAATCCTAGGATTTCTAACATGCAGTCCTTATGAGCAACGGTGTTAGACTCCAATTCACTTCCTATTTCTTGAGTATCACGGATAGGGCTAGGTTACTGTCTTAGATAGGGTATAGACTCAGGTGGTCACAGAAGAACTATATCCTCAAAGGGTATTGTGTTTGATATGTAAAGCTCAGAAAAGTGATGGGTTCATATTACTACTGTATTCATGTTGCCCTCATCAGGAGGAAAGGGGGGAAAACTACTACTATCTGAAAATTAAGAGAATAGTTATTCAGCATGGTGTGTTACCTGCTTCAGAGTCAATTCTAGCAACATAGCAGTCCTTCTGCTGCACTCTAAAGGAGGGGAAGGAGAAGAGGAAAAGGGCCAGATATACATAACTTTCACCTAGACTGATGTTATAACAGTTATCTTAGCCAAGATGCTTCTTGTCCTGTAAGAGAACTAGGTAAATTACAGGACCTGCTAAGCTGCTACCACAGATCCTAAAGATAAAGTGTTGTGTGACTTGTGGGTTCATTCCCTGGATAGTGATAAGGTCATCTGACATTTCCATGCTCTTCATTTCAGTACTTTGCCTACTGACAGGTCTTCCAAAAGGCTAATGTTACACCAGCTCCTCAGACTTTGTGAGTGCGAGCCGGTCTCTGTTGTCCCAGGTCACTCCTCATCTGGTCCAGCACTCGATTTATCCCCGAAGCCAGAAAGATGTGAAGTTTCTCTTCAGCCTTGTTGCACTGATGAAAAAGTTCTGCATACGTGGTCTGAATGGTAAAGTTCTTTTGAGGTACTGTAGCATCTTAGTTCCCTCACAGGGCATAGAAGCAACTCATTCCGATCGTTGGTTACCTCCAAAAGGGGGGAGATTAAAAATTAATATCTTAGGTTGTTTACAGCTGAATTATACATTTTTCCTATGAATTCTGGGATGAAGAGAAAAGATACAATCCTCCAACCCTCTGAGTGGCTGACAAGATATGACAGCCCGTGTAGCTTGCTTACCAGTTTTTCCGAAGGCAAAGCAAGAAAAATGGTTTTGAGGGAGAGGTCCTTATCCAAAGCTCAATTTATTGACTCATATGGGGACTTTTTTAAAGACTTGGGTCAAGGCTGAGTGGTAGCCTTTTACTGATGAAACTAAAGGGGTTTCTCTTCAAAAGAAAACTAAGAAGTCGGCTATCAGTTAGGTAAAAGTTCTGAGAGAAGTTACTGCCCCTTCTATGGAACAAATCACAGAAAATGGCCCATTTGCCTAGTAGACTGCTCTAGATAATCTTCTGAAGTATCCAGACATCTCCTGTGCAGTGTTTTGAAAATTTTCTCGCTAGATAACCTCCACCTGAGAAAAGACCTGTACGTCAGGAAACTGTAATGTCTCTGAAGACATGATTAACAGAGAACATACAGTCGATCAGGTAGCTGTTTTGGAATCTTGGATAGCAGTATAAGAAGGTCTGGGTTCAATTCTGCATATAGCCTCTTGGGAGCTATCAATGTCATCCTGAGGTTCGGGGTATGCCACACTTTGTTGATTACCCTTCTGTTGGAAGGCTAAAACCATTTAGACGTGTAGTGAATCATAGATAATTATGCTTTGAATTTCAGCCACTTACATGAACCATATATTTTTTCTAACAGGTTATCTAGTGTGTATTTTGCATTTCTGTCCATAACTAATGCTACAAGGAGTTCTTGTCAGCCACTGCTCACACCTGCCCGCCAAAGCAGAGTGAACATTGGGCGAGCAGCAGAGGAAGAGGCCTAAGAAGTCTTGCTACCTTCCTTGCACGGGGAACCCGTGTAAAGTAGCAGCTTTAAAAGAAATTGACATTTTATTAAGCTTTAGGCCAGTTGCTTTTAACCATAAACCAGTTAAAAAGGTTTGTTGGGAGAAGACGACTATGTCTTACTCTACTAAGATGAAATAGAGAAAAAGTGACGGTTAGTTGCTAGTACTGATGTGAGCTGGAGGGTTAACTTACCCCGCTCCCCGGAAATAATATTCCATAGTAAAGAGTGGAAGGTTTGTATTTTGAACAGAAACTAATACTGTTTATCAGTTTATTACATATTCAAATTAACTTTTTCCAACTTTGTTGTTTTGCCATTCATCACCATCAAAGAGCAGTCATTGTAAGAAAAAATAAAATAGTAACCATAATCCAAACCCAGTAACAGTTATGAAACATGTTACTTCTGGGAGCAAAGAAAACATGATTTTTTGGTGCTACTTTAGTGTGAGGTATACCGCCATATGTAGCCTACCTACGTGAAACCTGAGGTCTACCGCGTGACCTGTCGCTCCCGCTCTCCCCGGAATTTTTTCAATATACAGACATAAAAAACAAATTTGGCTACCCTAACATAACCTAACCTAACCTTTTGCTGGAAGGTGATGAGAAAAAATTCCAATGATCTCTTTGTGTCATTCTTAAAAGATGTACGAAGTGTGTATCGCTAGAATAAATGTATGGAAATTTATGATAACATTTTTATTTTTACCTTTCTTCCTCATTTAATTCAGTCTTTCCTAGGATATGTTTATTTTAATTGTTTATCATTAAAATAAATGTGTGATGTCGATGAAGGAGGGATTAAACAGCAGTAGCCGTCATCGTTAGTGCCCACGGGAGGTAGACCTCAAGCTAAAGTGCTAACGGGAGGTAGATCTCACACCAAAATGTGGTAGACTTCATGCTAAAGTGCTAACAGGCGGTAGATCTCACACTAAATTGCGGTAGTCCTCACGCTAAAGTAGCACCGATTTTTCAATTCCATTTTCTATGTATTCGTTCACAATCATGACCATCATCCAAAGAAAATATCCTCATATAATCG